>NW_027095702.1:2163519-2396971 GCF_036850995.1 Saccopteryx leptura
GGGGCAGGCTACAACTGCATAACTTGCTTAAGGGTATATTTGTGTTTATTGCATGACTGATAGTCATTGTTTAATTACATGATGCTATGGCATTTCAGTTATTAGTTCATTTTGTTAAGGCCTTTGACCTCTTCTTGCTTATAGTGAGCTTCCCGGGATCCAAATATATGAGATTTATACAGTTCAGTAATCTCTTAACTCATCCATTGAAATATGATGTTATCCCTCCCAGTTTTACACAAATAAATGTATTGTAAATCAATTACTCCTTTTTAGTTTATTCACTTTCTCATCTCCAGTATTTTGACCATCACCACCATCTCCTATTTCTGTGTGAATTCCCTACTGTTCTTCTTCCTCAAAAATAGTGTGACAGCTTGAAAATAATTTGACCGCACTAAACAGCAATAATAGATGAATGGAATTTTATCTGTGACTTTGGGATTATCATTACTTTAGTCAACTGTCTGTGTGTACCCTTGTATGTTTGCACATTCAGACACTGAAGCTTCTAAAGCTCTGGAAAGTATTTTTCAGCATATCTCTGAAGTTACAAATGTGTGCTGTATGTGGTAAGAAAACGCCACTATGCCCCAATGCCCTATGAGTACTATTAAAACACCTGACTTTATTTATTTATTTATTTATTTATTCATTCATTTTTTTAGAGAGGAGAGGGTGAGACAGAGAGGAGAGACAGAGAGAGAGAAGGGGGGAGGAGCTGGAAGCATCAACTCCCATATGTGCCTTGACCAGGCAAGCCCAGGGTTTCGAACCGGCGACCTCAGCACTTCCAGGTCGATGCTTTACCCCACTGCGCCACCACAGGTCAGGCTAAAACACCTGACTTTATAACACAATGATGAGTTATCTTCACTGAATACCAGATACAAGTAGAGATTGAATTAGCTTAGTAATGTCCCTTTAATGTCACTCTCAATAATTGTCAGAGTAGCATTATTTCAGAATCATCTGTAGAATGTTTTCTGTCAAAGTAGGCATTCTGAGGCAAATGAACATTATTTGTTTGTTTGTTTCTTAGAAAATTTGTGAAAACAAAGTTGAATATCCCTGTTGTGATGGACAAAAGTCTCCTAAGTGGCAAGGGCACTCTAGCTTGTACCACTCAGCCCTTAAACAGATTACTTTGATACGAGGTCATTTGTCTTCTGCTTACCAAAAGGAACAAATATTACTTTTTAGTAGATGTTTCAAGTGTTTGATAACTCAAATGCGGGACTGTTTTCTTTAGGCAATTCACAACTTGCAACAGATAGTTTATATTGTTGCTTTTGCTGAAAAATAGTAGATAAGGGAGAGAGAGTCCAAAGATCTGTTTGTTTGTAACTGGTTTCCAATCAGATCTGGAGTCTTTGAGAAGTACTTTTCAACATTTTATTGCTGCTATGAAACCAAAGGGTTTGAATTTCAAGAAATTCATTCTTTCAGAAATAATTAGTTCATATCTTGAGAGATGAAGAAAAAAAATCTTTTCTAGATATGATTCATATCCACAGACCTTTGTGGTTTTACCAGGCATAAGTCCTCCTGGAATAGGTTGGGGACTGTCAGGAAGCAGGACAATGGCCCCTCCTCTGGGCTGACACCTCCCTGCCACGTGTGCCTCTGCAGCAGCAGCCCTCCCACTCCTCAGCCCTGGGATACTTCCTGTTCTCTCACGGTTGTCAGGTCCAACTAGTACAGATATTGGTGCACAAGGTTTTGTTCCGTGCTGTCAGACCAGTCTCATCTTCATTTCCTTTTCTTACCTTCATTTTCTTTAAGTCTCATTCTTGGCTCACTTTCTTTTCTGTTTCAGTCCCTTTTCCACACAGGATTCCCAGGACGAGCGAAAGCCGCCTCACTGCTTACAAGTCTCAAAAGCGGACCTCTCCTCATTTAGGGGCGAATTTTCATGTCAAGCTGGCACTTTTCCCTCTTCCCTCTCTTGTTTTCTCAGCCTTTCTTGGCCCAAATCGTGCATTCAGGACTTTGACTTTCTGGAAGTTTTATATTACTTATTTTTGTCATTTTTGTTATTTTAATTTTTTATTGAATTTATTGATGTGACATGGGTTAAAAAAATTGTATAGGTTTCAGGTGCACAATTCTATAATACATCATCTGTATATTATATTGTGTTTTCACCACACCAACTCAGATTTCTCAAAGTTTTAAATGTAGGCTTTCACGTGGTATGAGTTTCCTCTCTATGGAAAATTTTACATGCAATGCAAATATATTTTTCTAAATGTCCTGAAATTATCTATTTCATCCTCACCTGACATGTGCTATCATTTCCAAAGAGAGATCTGGTTGAATTCGTTGTGGGTTACCTATTCCCAGAAGAAATTCAATTCAGGAGTGCATGAAGTGATAGCCACACAGTAACACTTCTTCTGCTCTGCTGAGTCATGTGTATTTGCTTCCTTTGGCTTTGAAGTCAATTAAGTTTGGTTTTCTCTACTCTACTGCTATATGTGGTTGAGAAAACCTCCCAAACACTAAATCTTAAATTTGCAACACCCTACAAGACTCTGTGGCCAATTGAAAGATGGCTAAGGCTCTGCTCTTTCCCTCAAATAGGTCTTATTCAATAAAACATATATGAATGTATATAGTAAGCATCCATAAGGGAGTTGTATGAATGTTATGATAAACATGCATGCATTTCTCAAATGTCAGACCCTCAGTATAGTATTGTACAATGTTGTATTGTTCAGTATGTAACAGAAAGGTCAAAAGTCATGAAATTACAACATCATGGGTGAAAACATATTACAGTGTTAATGTTTTTGAGATAGTATAAATTTTTTCACCTATAAAAATTCACATCACTGATAATTATCAATATAGAAGATAAAAACCCAAAACATGGATTTCATAGTAAGTCCAAGTTAGCTAGAACCCTAGCATCCCTTGCCTGCTAGCATTCTCTTATACCAAAGTTAGGCTCTTCCGCAATACCTCAAGGGAAAACAGTAGAATGTTGGGAGAAGTGGCAAATAAAAGATAACCAGTAAAACTTGGTATAATTACATGCATACTTATACACACACACACATGAGCATGTGCATAAGGAAAAAAAACCACATTAACACTGATGTTTTTGCATTAGTAAATTTTGGCTCCTTGCTCTCGTTCCATTGCCCACAGCATGATAGCCTCATCAGTTAGTTCTTGCCTGCAGTGACATCTGTTGGTGAGGGCAGAGCTTATTAACCGCAGGTTCTGCTCTTCTGGCAAAACTCAACCCACCAGCTGTTCCGTGCCCCAGCAGATGCTTCCCTTCATTTATTCCCTCTGACTCTCATTTCAGTGAAAACCTTTCCAGCTGAATTGATCTAGTAGTCTTTTTTCATATGACTGCTTAAACCTGGAACTTCAAAAAAATCTCAGTAAAATGCAAATAAAAAACTGTTGTCTCAGCACCCTCTTTCTACCTCAAACTATGTCTTGTAGTGCCGAGGTCAATGGTCTGTTCTGATGCTGGGTCGTCTTTAGAGCAGTACTGTCAGGAAATCCAACAGCTAGAGATTAATAGGTTTCCTTTTGACCTTATTATTTGTACTAAAATTTGTCAGGGAAATTAATGTTTGACATGAGGGATGAAAACATCCAGTATCTTTATTGGTAACTGAAAATACTAACCAAGGGCACACTACTTATAATCTGGACCCCCTGCAAAGAGCTGGGGTCTGGTGAGCTACTGGACTTTTCATCAAAGGGCAAGGGAGCTGGCCACAAGGACTGCTTTCTTATTTTATTTTATTTACTTTATTTTAGTGAGAGACAGAGACAGAGAAAGGGACAGAGAGATAGGAAGGGAGAGAGACAAGAAGCATCAATTCTTTGTTGTGGCACCTTTGATGTTCATTGATTGCTTTCTCACATGTGCCTTGACAGGGGAGGGAGGGGTACAGCAGAGCGATTGACCCCTTGCTCAAGACAGTGACCTTGGGCTCAAGTCAGAGACCTTGGACTTCAAGCCAGAAACCTCTGGGCTCAAGACATCGACCAGGGGTTCATGTCCACAATCCCACACTCAAGCCAGAGCTCCCACTCTCAGGCTGGAGAGTCTGCGTTCAAGCCAGATGAACTCGCGCTCTAGCCAGTGACCTTGCAGTTTTGAACTTGGTTCCTCTGTGTCCCAGGCTGATGTTCCACCCAGTGCACCACCACCTGGCAAGCAGGACTTCTTCTTATCTAACTATATATTAGATATCCTGGAAGACTTGTTAAAAATGAGTAACACCTAAGCCACACTCCAGAAGAATCACATTGTAATCTTTGTGTGCATGCCATGAGCAGCAAGACTTTTAAAAAGTTTCTCATGAGAATATAATGTACAGCTTGGGTTGAGGACCGCCAGTATGGAGATTTCAAGGTGGGCTTTAGAAAATGCCAAGTCAGAGTTTTATTCCCAACTCTACGCCTGACTAGCCCTGAGATCCTAGACAAGTCATGTCATCTGTCTCTAAGCCTCAGTTTACTCATCTTAAAAAAGAAGATAGGACATATACAGTTATGTAAAGATTAAAATAGATTAAGTAACTAATCATTATGTCTCATATTAAGTGTTTAATACCTTTTTTTAATAATTTTATTTTTAATGGGGCGACATCAATAAATCAGGATACATATATTCAAAGATAACAACTCCAGGTTATCTTGTCGTTCACTTATGTTGCATACCCATCACCCAAAGTCAGATTGTCCTCTGCCACCTTCTATCTAGTTCTCTTTGTGCCCTTTCCCCTCCCCTTTTCCTCTCCCTCTCCCCCCTCCCCCCGTAACCACCACACTCTTATCAATGTCTCTTAGTTTCACTTTTATGTCCCACCTACATATGAAATAATGCAGTTCCTGTTTTTTTCTGATTTACTTATTTCACTTCGTATAATGTAATCAAGATCCCACCATTTTGCTGTAAATGATCCGATGTCATCATTTCTTATGGCTGAGTAGTATTCCATAGTGTATATGTGCCACATCTTCTTTATCCAGTCATCTATTGACGGGCTTTTTGGTTGTTTCCATGTCCTGGCAACTGTGAACAATGCTGCAATGAACATGGGGCTGCATGTGTCTTTACGTATCAATGTTTCTGAGTTTTGGGGGTATATACCCAGTAGAGGGATTGCTGGGTTATAAGGTAGTTCTATTTTCAGTTTTTTGAGGAACCACCATACTTTCTTCCATAATGGTTGTACTACTTTACATTCCCACCAACAGTGTATGAGGGTTCCTTTTTCTCCACAGCCTCTCCGACATTTGTTATTACCTGTCTTGTTAATAATAGCTAATCTAACAGGTGTGAGGTGGTATCTCATTGCAGTTTTGATTTGCATTTCTCTAATAACTAACGAAGATGAGCATCTTTTCATATATCTGTTGGCCATTTGTATTTCTTCCTGGGAGAAGTGTCTGTTCATGTCCTCTTCCTATTTTTTTATTGGATTGTTTGTTTGTTGTTGAGTTTTATGAGTTCTTTGTAAATTTTGGATATTAGGCCCTTATCTGAGCTGTTGTTTGAAAATATCATTTCCCATTTAGTTGGCTGTCTGTTTATTTTGTTATCAGTTTCTCTTGCTGAGCAAAAACTTCTTAGTCTGATGTAGTCCCATTCATTAATTTTTGCCTTCACTTCTCTTGCCATTGGAGTCAAATTCATAAAATGCTCTTTAAAACCCAGGTCCATGAGTTGAGTACCTATGTCTTCTTCTATGCACTTAATTGTTTCAGGTCTTATGTTTAGATCTTTGATCCATTTTGAGTTAATTTTAGTACAGGGGGACAGACTGTAGTACAGTTTCATTCTTTTGCATGTGGCTTTCCAGTTTTCCCAGCACCATTTATTGAAGAGGCTTTCTTTTCTCCATTGTGTGTTGTTGGCCCCTTTATCAAAAATTATTTGATCATATATATATATGTGGTTTTATTTCTGGACTTTCTATTCTGTTCCATTGGTCTGAGTGTCTATTTTTCTGCCAATACCATGCTGTTTTGATTGTCGTGTCCCTATAATAGAGTTTGAAGTCAGGTATTGTAATGCCCCCAGCTTCATTCTTTTTCTTTAGGATTGCTTTGGCTATTTGGGGTTTTTTATAGTTCCATATAAATCTGATGATTTTTTGCTCCATTTCTTTAAAAAATGTCATTGGAATTTTGATGGGAATTGCATTAAATTTGTATATTGCTTTGGGTAATATGGCCATCTTGATTATATTTATTCTTCCTAACCAAGAACAAGGTATATTCTTCCAACTCATTATATCTTTTTCGATTTCCCTTAACAATGGTTTATAGTTTTCATTATATAAGTCCTTTACATTCTTTGTTATGTTTATTCCTAAGTATTTTATTTTTTGTTGTTGCAATTGTGAAGGGGATTGTTCTTTTGAGTTCATTCTCAATTGTTTCATTGTTGGCATATAGAAAGGCTATTGACTTCTGTATGTTAATTTTGTATCCTGCGACCTTACTGTATTGGCTTATTGTTTCTAGTAGTCTTTTTCTGGATTCTTTGGGGTTTTCGATGTATAGGATCATATCATCTGCAAAAAGTGATACCTTTACTTCTTCTTTTCCGATATGAATGCCTTTTATTTCTTTGTCTTGTCTGATTGCTCTGGCTAGAACCTCCAGTACCACATTAAATAACAGTGGAGAGAGTGGACAACCCTGTCTTCCTCCTGATTTAAGGGGGAAAGCCTTCAGTTTAGTGCCATTTAATATGATGTTAGCTGATGGTTTATCATATATGGCCTTTATCATGTTGAGATATTTTCCTTCTATACCCATTTTGTTGAGAGTCTTAAACATCAAATTGTGTTGTATTTCATCGAAAGCCTTTTCTGTGTCTATTGATAAGATCATGTGGTTTTTGTTCTTTGTTTTGTTGATATGGTGTATTATCTATGTTGAAACATCCTTGAGATTCTGGGATGAATCCCACTTGATCATGATGTATTATCTTTTTATTATATTGTTGTATTCGATTTGCTAGTATTTTGTACCATCTTTGAGATTCTGGGATGAATCCCACTTGATCATGATGTATTATCTTTTTATTATGTTGTTGTATTCGATTTGCTAGTATTTTATTTAGTATTTTAGCATCTGTATTCATTAGAGATATTGGTCTGTAGTTTTCTTTTTTTGTGAAGTTTTTGCTGGTTTTGGTATGAGGGTTATGTTGGCCTCATAAAATGTGTTTGGAAGTATTGCTTCTTCAATTTTTTGGAAGACTTTCAGTAGAATAGGAACCAAGTCTTCTTTGAATGTTTGATAAAATTCGCTGGTATAGCCGTCAGGGCCTGGACTTTTATTTTTGGGGAGGTTTTTAATGGTTTTTCTATTTCTTCTCTACTAATAGGTCTGTTTAGGCTTTCTGCTTCTTCTTGACTCAGTCTAGGAAGGTTGTATTGTTCTAGGAATTTATCCATTTCTTCTAGGTTGTTGAATTTAGTGGCATAAAGTTTTTCATAGTATTCTACAATAATTCTTTGTATATCTACGGTGTCTGTGGTGATTTCTCCTCTTTCATTTTGGATTTTGTTTATATAAGTTCTTTCTTTTTTTTCCTTGGTAAGTCTTGCCAAGGGTTTGTCAATTTTGTTGATCTTTTCAAAGAACCAGCTCCTTGTTCTATTAATTTTTTCTACAGTTTTTCAGTTCTCTATTTCATTTATTTCTGCTCTGATTTTTATTATCTCCTTTCTTCGGCTGGTTTTGGGTTGTCTTTGTTCTTCTTTTTCTAGTTCCTTAAGGTGTGAAGTTAAGTGGTTCACTTGGGCTCTCTCTTGTTTGTTCATATATGCCTGAAGTGATATGAACTTCCCTCTTGTCACTGCTTTTGCTGCATCCCATAGATTCTGATATGTCGTATTGTGATTTTCATTTGTCTGTATATATCTTTTGATCTCTGCACTTATTTCTTCTTTGACCCATTCATTTTTTAAAAGTATGTTGTTTAGTTTCCACATTTTTGTGGGATTTTTTTCCTCTTTTTTGCAGTTGACTTCTAGTTTCAAGGCTTTATGATCAGAAAATATGCTTGGTACAACTTCGATTTTTCTGAATTTGCTGATGTTGTTTTTGTGGCCCAACATATGGTCAATTCTTGAGAATGATCCATGTACACTGGAGAAAAATGTATACTCAGTCACTTTGGGATGAAATGTCCTGTAGATATCTGTCATATTCAGGTGCTCTAGTGTTTTGTTTAAGGCCACTATATCTTTGTTGATTCTCTGTTTGGATGACCGATCTAGAGCCGTCAGTGGTGTATTGAGGTCTCCAAGTTTGATTGTATTTTTATCAGTTTTTGTTTTAAGGTCAATAAGTAGCTGTCTTATATATTTTGGTGCTCCTTGGTTTGGTGCATATATATTAAGAATTGTTATGTCTTCTTGATTCAGTGTCCCCTTAGCCATTATGAAATGGCCATTTTTGTCTCTGAGTACTTTTGCTGTCTTGTAGTCAGCATTATCAGATATGAGTATTGCTATGCCTGCTTTTTTTTGGATGTTATTTGCTTGGAGTATTGTTTTCCAGCCTTTCACTTTGAATTTGTTTTTATCCTTGTTACTTAGATGAGTTTCTTGTAGGCAGCATACAGTTGGATTTTCTTTTTTAATCCATTCTGCTACTCTGTGTCTTTTTATTGGTGAGTTTAATCCGTTTATATTTAATGTAATTATTGACACTTGTGAGTTCCCTATTGCCATTTTATATATTTCTTTCTGTTAGTTTTGTGTCTTGTTTGATCCTTCTCTTCTGTTTTTCTATCTTTTGTTTTTATTTGGTTGTATTCCATACATCTTTCCTCTGTTGCTATCTTTTTTATCTCATGTGCTTCTGTGGTGGTTTTTTCAATGGTGGTTACCTTTAAGTAATGAAAAGGGTTCCTACCCTGTTCATTGTAGCGCACTATTTTGTGAGTACTTTTGCACTCCATCGTCCTTTGCTACTGTTAATCTCCATCCTCTCCTCCCCTTTCTTTTTGTTGTTGTCACAGTTCAAATTTGTTTTTATTGTGTTCTTCTTGGAGCTTTTACTTGTGGCTTTTTTTTTCTTTGTATCTAATTGGAGAACCCCCTTTAGTAATTTCTGGAGTGGGGGTTTTTTGATGATAAATTCCCTCATCTTTTCTGTATCTGTGAATGTTTTTATTTCTCCTTCATATTTAAAGGATAGCTTTGATGGATATAGTATTCGTGGCTAGAAGTTCCTCTCTTTCAGGAATTTCAATATTGGGGTCCACTCTCTTCTAGCTTGTAGAGTTTCTGCTGAGAAATCTGATGATAATCTAATGGGCCTTCCTTTATATGTTGTATTCTTCTTTTCCCTGGCTGCCTTGAGAATTTTTTCTTTGCCGTTGGTTTGTGCAAATTTCATTTTGATATGTCTTGGAGTAGGTTTATTGGGGTTAAGAAAACTCGGAGTTCTGTTGCTTTTTGAATTTGAGGCTTTAGTTCTTTCCACAGGCTTGGGAAGTCCTCATCTATTATTTGTTTGAGTATGTTCTCCATTCCATTTTCTCTCTCTTCTCCCTCTGATATACCTATTATTCTTATGTTATTCTTTTTGATGGAGTCAGATAATTATTGTAGGGCTATCTCATTTTTTTAAAATTTTTGAGTCTCTTTCTTCTTCTCTCTGTTGTGCCTCAAGTTGCTTGTCTTCTATTTCACTAATCCTCTCTTCTATCTAGCCTGTTCTATTAGCTAAGCTTGTTACTTCGTTTTTCAGCTCATGAATTGAGTTTTCATCTGTGTTTGATTTGTTTTTATAGTTTCAATTTCCTTGGAAATATATTCTTTTTGTTCATTGAGTTGTTTTCTGGGCTCCCTAAATTGCCTTTCTGTGTTTTCTTGTATATCTCAGAGGATTTTTAGGATTTCTATCTTAAATTCTCTGTCATTTAGTTCCAAGGTTTCCAATATATTAATTTTTTTCTCCATAGATTTTTCCTCATCTAGCTGTGTTACCTCTCTTTCTTTTGTATCCATGATATTCGATTTTCTCTTCCTTAATGGCATCTGAGGGTGGTTTTGTTGATAGTATTAATGAGATTTAATAAAGAATAAAAAGTTACAAAAAACTAAAAAAATCGAAGAGTTGTTTTTTTTAAAAAAATTAATAATGAAATAAAGAAAAATAAAATAAAAATAAAAAAAGGAAATTATTCCCCCCCTCCTTTTTTTCTCTCCTCTCCTCTCCCCTCTTTCTTGAGAAAATATTGTGGTGAACTGTGAATTATATTGTACTAAATAGAACAAACAATGCCTGTAATGGAGGGCCTGAAATGGGGAGAAGTAATAAAGGGGCAAAAAAGAAAAAAAAAAGGGTGTATGGACCCACAAAAAGCAAATAAGAAAAAAAATTGGGTCAAGAATAAAATGATTTGCTTTTAGTTGTTGGTTGACTAAGAGTTATGATGAGAGGAATAAGAGGGAAACAGGAAAATGCGGGGACAAATTAAAAAATTACTATTGTATTTAGTGGAACAAGAACTAGATAAAATGGAGAGCCAGGGATGGGAGCACTGCTAGTGTGTTAAAATGGTGAAGTAAAAACCCCCCAAAATGCCACAAACATAAGTTTGAGTCCCAGATAAGATATTGTTCGTTATTGAGGTTTAAATGAGAGGAGACGTAAAGGCGAAAGGAAGAAACTAATATAGAGGGAGAAAAGAAAGAGAGAGAGAGAGAAAAAAGAGGGAACCACTAAAGGAAGAAAAAAGAGAAAACAGGAGAGAGAGAGAGAGAGTTAAGGGTTTTGGAGTGCAACCCTCATAGAGAGAAAGGAAGAGGAAAGAAAAGATAATGGGAGATGTAACACTTATGAGTAGTGTAGTTCAAGGAGAGGAAAGAGTAAGACCGGCAGAGAGTTAAACGACCAAATTGGAGGAGGAATAAAAAATATCAAGAGTGAAGATAAGAGAAACAAACGAACAAATATAATAAAATGGGATAGGCTATAAAGTCTGTGTATTATTCTTGATTTTGAGAGGTTATCTTCTTCCTTTTTCTTTTCTCTCCCTCTTCCTGGTTGGTGACTCTGTACCTCGGGTCCTGCCCCTTTGGCATGCTCAGGTAGAGGTTTGCAGTTGATAAGTCTCTATGGCGATGTCGTGTATTGTGCTTCAGTCTCGTTGGCAGTCGAGGCTCATTAGCATTTATAGGCTCCGCCAGTGAGAGAGTCTGTGTTCCTGGAGCCTTTCTCCTAGACTTTCCTTCCTCAATTAGTAGCCTGATAATCCAGCTATGGGGTTGCTGCTGCCTCTGCCTGGATAGTAAGAGGCTCAAAGAGCTGGCAACTCCCCACTCTATTCCCACTCAGCACAGGGCTCTGGGTAAGGCTCAGACAGTCAGAGCTGCTAGCATAATCAGGCGGGGCTTCCGCCCACTCAAAGACCTCTGGCTCTGCCACTCTGTGGGATAACATGGGCGCGCACTGCCGAGGCACTTGGAGGAATCTCTTGCCCACTATCTGCGTGCGCAGACCAGGATATCAGGCTAGCCACCTCTCACTCCGAGTAAAACCCCCGCCGACACGGAAAAGTTGCAGCGTTGGAATTGGCTCTCGCTCCATCCCCGGGCGTGGCTTTTTCAAGGCGCAGGGGCGGCCCGAGATTCCGCTTTTTGGCCCACACAAAGTCCCCTGAATCTCCCCTTTGTGGGATAACATGGGCGGGCACTGCCGAGGCACTTGGAAGAATCTCTTGCTCACTCTCCACATGCACCGACAGGATATCAGGCCAGCCGCCTTACCCTCTGAGTGAATCCTCCTCCCGCATTGAAAAGTTCCAGCGTTGGAATTAGTTCTCGCTCCCTTCCCTTGCGTGGCTTTCCCAGGGCGCTGGGGCGGCCCAGAGATTCCACTTTCGGCCCACACAAAGGCCTCTGACTCTGCCTCTCTGTGGGATAACATGGGCGCACACTCCCGGGGCTTTGGAAGGAATCTCTCGCACAATATCTGCGCGCGTCGACCCGGAGATCAGGGAAAATGGCTGCCCTGCTTGTCTTTCTTTGTCTGGGTTTGGCGCGAGTGTTAGCTTGTATTTCCCGGGTTGCCATAAGAACAGTTTTTCCTCGGCTTGGATCTCTGTGCCACAGCCTGGTTCGGCCATTTGTGCTGCGGCCTGGATCTATTCACCCCCTTTGCCCACCTCATTTTCTATATTCTCAGATCCCAGTGAATGCCGCCCTGTTTAGGTTAGTGAGGAAGGCGGAGCCTTTCTTTCTCCCTATTTCCTTTGGGGTTTGATTATATATTTAGCCAATTTTTGGCTCGACCATACCTTCAGGTGTATTGTGAAACATCTGGAGGCTCCAAGGATAGGTTTTTCTGTTTCTGGTTGAAGATCTTGTTGAGTTTTGGGGGAGATTTATTGGTATCGCTTCCTACCGCGCCATTACTCTGACCTGGACCATTCTTTATTCTAGCCTCGCACCCGGCCGGTGAGTAAAACACACACAGAGGGAAGACACTCCCCTTCCATTCAGAGCTCACAAAGCTACTGGCAAATCCGGGGTTTCCTAGAATCAAAGGCTCCCAATAGTCTTAGTCACCTCTGATTCCCCATCTACACACTTTCTCCCTGCTCCTCTCTGCACAAACTGGTTTCTCCTTCAGCACTCTGCAATCTTGGCTTCCTTCTCCTTTAGCACTCTTCCTTCTCTCTGCTCCCACTTTCCAAAAATGGTTCCTCTCTTCTTCCTCCTCCTTCTTCTTAAAACTTTTTGGTGCAAAACTCCTCCTCCACCAAACATTAGCATAACAATGGCTTTTCCCAAGCAGGAAGGTAATTAGTAGTTTCACCTGGCAGCACCATTCACCTGGGCAGCACCATTTTTAACAATAAAAGTAAGCAAACTCAGAAATCATATTTTACAAACTCATTTGCCCAACACTCATAAAAAAGAGATTCCTGAATGGAAATTCTCTTTCCATCTGATTAAACTTAGAAGAAGTTTTAAAGCCAGTAGCTACGGCCACCATCACAGCTGCCTGGCTAATGTAGGTTTGCATTGATTCGGACAGACAGCAAGGAAACAACAGAGCCAAGAACTGGTGGGCCATTAGCTTTAATCCTAGCTTGCACCCTCAGACAAGAAATACACACAGTGGGAAAACACTTCCCTTTCCATTTAGGGCTCCCAAAGCCACTGATTTATCCAAGTTTTCCTAGGATCAAAGGTTTGTACCTCACCAGCCTTATTCACCTCTGTTCCCCATCTCCTTCTCCCTGCACAAAATCTGCACAAACTGGCTTCTTCTTCAGCACTCCACCATCTTGGCTGCTTCGCTTCTCTTCCACGTGGCCTTTCTCTGCTCTCCTCCAGCATGGGCTCTTCTGCCCCATTTTATAGTGTAGAAATCAAAACCCTTAATCCAATATACAAACAAGGAAGTCTCTGATACAAAGCCACTTATCTGAGGCATAATGGGATTCCTCATGAGAGTGAACCACCCCCCACCATGCAACAGTCACGGGTGTGGGGAAAAGCTTAGTTTTAAAACTTAGACTTAGGCTGTAAGGATCCTGCCTGCTTACAGCCTGTCCCCCACACCCAATGCAGAGTATAAGCAAGCAAACATACATCATATTTACAAACTTATTTGACCAACAGGGAGAGAGAACATAACATTAATCTGTTTCTTTGTGTCCTTACTCCAACACAGCTATTTGTCTGATGTGATAATTCATCTTTCTGATTAAAAAAAAAATCTAAACAAATTTTCAGGTAGAGACTTCTAACTATTTCATATCAAATTTTGCAATACTATACTATCTTGTTCTATCAAAAATGACAAAAACTGGTGTAGATGACAAAAGGGGCCACAAACTGAACCTGAGAAGTTCAGGGGAGGCCTATATGGCAGCATTACAAACTCAGAGACCTAAAGTAACCACAAAGGATGGTCTGAAATAAAACTTTTCAACTAAAAGCCAGTCATGGCAGAAACTCATGTCCTAGGGCGATATTTTTCCCTGACAAAAGTCAATGTTTACTTTAACTGAGTTTTTTTTTGTTTGTTTTTTTTTTTGTTTTTTTTTGCATCTAGGATAATGTACCCTTAAAATGTCAGTTTAATTTCCTTTTTTCTGGACCTCTCAGTGCACCAAAACAATCACCACAAATCCCCTCATTGTATTTCTCTCAGTGGGTAGCTGAAAAATTCACTTTTCCTGGTGTATGGCCAGTGGCCACCGCCATCATGGCCATGCAGACGCAGGTTCTCATTGGATTCGGGCAGACGGTAAAGAAATAGGGGAGCCAAAAAATGGAGGGCCATTCCATTTATTAAAGTCTTGTGCCAGTGGGTGGACAAGTAAACAGGCAGGGAAGACAGCTTCCTTCTCATTCAGAGCTCCCAAAGCCCCGACACAATCTCCAGTTCTACTACCTGGAAAATGTTCTCCGGTTCCTCCTGGAATCAAAGGCCCCCACCAGCCTCAGTGGAGCTCCCAAAGCCCCTCAGCTCCTGTTCCACCTCTATACTCCTGCTCTCCTTGCAAAACAGGCTGGGAAAAAATTCCCTTCTCCAGCAAACATTAGCAAAACTATGGCCCCTCCCAAACAGGAAGGTAATTCACAATTTGCAATCTGCCGCCTTCCCGCCCACTGGAGGGCAAGCACAACAACTTTTCACAGACTACAGACACATGGTGCTGCCCAGGCCAATGCAGAACATAAGTGAGCAAACTTAAAAATCATTTGTTAAAACTTATTTGCCCAACACTAGCACCCCTCAAAAAATATGTCAAAGTTCTATTCCCAGAACATATGAACATATTACCTTAAGTAGCAAAGGAACCTTCTCAGATGAGATTAAGGATTTTGAAATGGGAAGATTATTTGGATTACCTGTGTTGGGTCAATGCAAACATAAGATTCCATATAACAGGAAGACAGGAGACTGAGAGTGGAGATGTAACAATGGGAGCAGATGTTGCAGTGATGTGCTTTGAAGATGAAGAGAGCAAGAGCCAAGGAATGCAGGCAAATGCAGGCAGCCTCTTGCCCCTTGACAGAGTAAGAGAATAGATTCTCTCCAACAGTTGCAGGAACCAATCCTGCTCCAATCCTGCTGACAACATTGGTTTGGAGCTATAAGGCCCACACTGAACTTTCAACCTACAGAATTATAAGACAATCCTTATTTTAAGCCACAGAGTTTGTGGTAATTAGTTATAGCAGCAATAAAATACTAATACAGTAAAGGATCTTTAGAACAATTCTTTTTCTCAGATCTAGGCCTAATCTGAGCCATTTTACTTTTGGGAGAGGTTATTCTATTTTGTTAATATTTAAAAATTATTGACTACTGAGTTAATATTTCTTCTTAGTCACTTACCTTGTTAAGGAACAATTTGTGATTGTTCTATTAAAATATTTTTGTTTTATTTCTGTTCACCAGTTTCTTCTGATACTCCTCCCTATAGGAATATATTTTAATGGACTTGACATCTATATTTGGTAGTTAATTCTGTAATATGTGCACAACATACTTGGCTTATCCATTCCCCTTGAGTTGGAAACTAAACTGTAATTCCAACTTCCTACTGGTATAAATAATGCTATAAGTATTATCCTTGTACAGATACCTTTATGGAATGAGATAATAAGGTCAGAGGTTATATGCTTAATTTACATAATGTTGCTAGTTGTTCAAAAACAATTATGGTTCAACTACATAGGTCAATATTTCATTTTAGGTCAAGAAGATTCCTTTTTTCATGCACATCCTTACAATTATTTGTATAGTTTGAGCTAATTTTTACCAGTTTGCTATATGTAAAGTTGTGACTAATTTTTGTTTTTACCTTTTCCTGATAGCTAGAAAGCTAAAATTCCTTGATACGTGCCCACCATTCAGTGGCTACAAGCAATTGAGCCCAGGTAAGTGGGGTCACAGCCAGAGGCACGTCCTGCTGCGGGTAAAGAAGACGGAAGAGGCTATCAGGGCCAGGTTGTCAGGTAGCTACTAAGGTTCAGAAGTAAATACACATCACCCCTGAGGGAGGAAGCATATTCAGTGGGGGAGGGATGTAGAATGGAGCCAACTGTACAGAGTCCAAACCCTGTAGAGAACCCAGCTATTTCTAGAAGAAGGGGATGGGGTTCTAGAACAGAAGCCTGGCAATTGAGACCTTTCAGACTGATAAGAACAGGATACATGACAAGGGCCAGCAGCTTCCTCTTTTCCTCAGCCTCTGGAGAAGGGGTAAGAGTAACAAATGAGACAATGCTTGTTGTAAAATGTATGAGACTATATACGTGTTTGGCAAACCGTGGCTTGCAAGCCACATGCGGCTCAATCAGATTGAGGACATTTTTAGCAAAGGCCAGTTTAAGAGTACCCTAATTAAGTTAATAACAATGTACCTATGTAAAGCAGTAGCCATGGCCACCATCACAGTCGCCTGGCCCATGCAGGTTCACATTTGATTCGGACAGACGGTAATGAAACAATGGAGCCAAGAACTAGTGGGCCATTAGCTTTAATCCTAGCTTGCACCTGGCGGGCAAGAAATGCACACAGTGGAAAAACACTTCCCTTTCCATTCAGGGCTCCCAAAGCCACTGACTTATCCGAGTTTCCTAGAATCAAAGGTTTGTACCTCACCAGTCTCATTCACCTCTGTTCCCCATCTCCTTCCTCTCTCCACAAATTGCACAAACTGGCTTCTCCTTCAGCACTCTGCCATCTTGGCTGCTTCTCCTCTCCTCCACGTGGCCTTTCTCTGCTCTCCTCCAGCATGGTCTCCTCTACCCCATATTATAGTGTAGAAATAAAAACCTTTAAGCCAATATACAAATAGGAAAGTCTCTGATACAAAGCCACTTATCTGAGGCATAATGGGATTCCTCATGAGAGTGTACCACCTCACATCATGCACAGGTCAAGGGTGTGGGGAAAGGCTTAGTCTTAAAACTTAGCCTTAGGCTATAACGACCCTGCCTGCTTACAACCTATCCCCCACACTCAATGCAAACTATAAAGGAGCAAACATATATATGGTATTTGCAAACTTATTTGACCAACAACCTACCTATATAGTTTAAGTTTAAAAAATTTGGCTCTCAAAAAAAATTTCAACTTTTATACTGTTGATATTTGGTTCTGTTGGACTAATGAGCTTTCAGACTACTGGAATATACTATAATTTTTTAAAATTTTTATTTATTTATTTTAGTGAGAAGAATGGAGAAAGAGAGAAAGAAGCAGGAACATGGACCTGTTCCCATAAGTGCCTTAACTGGAGATCAAACCTACAACCTCTGTGCTTTGGGAATGATGCACTAACCAACTGAGCCATCCAGTTAGGGCTACATGAGACTATTCTAAATAGAGTATACTCAGTAAATGTTAGAGTTCTATGGAAGTAGAAGATGTTTTCAAACCACATATGTACATCAATATACACCTCACATATAAGTTATGTTTGTACATAAGCTACATACTACTACCAATAAGATATAAATAACATTTACTGTTTTCCTTAAGACATGGTTCTTAGCCTAGTTTTTTTCAGGTAGGGCTTAGTCTCACCATTTAGGTAATTTAGTAGTGTGGTTACCCTAGACACATAAAATAATTTCCTTGGTTGAATCCAAGTCATCTACCCTCTAGTTTTGATATCAAGAAAAATATTTTTTAAAATTCATGGTAGTGTTAAAGTTCATGGTAGAATTTCCATTGGATCAAAGGAGTCACTCTAGTCAGTGGGAGTGACAGTGGTTCTGTAGTCCTGTGAATATTAGCTGGCTCCCTGGAGTGCACATCATCATGCCAAGGCCATAGAATACTGCTGATGGGCTAGTGATGTCATGCCGAGGTCACGGAACACTGCTGACGCCTTAGCAATAACAGTCCTGGTCTGTGCTAAGCACTGGTCAGAACAGTGAGTTGGTGAGGAGATAGCTCTCTCAAGTGACTTGTTATTGATTTTAATTTGTTTATATTGACTGTACTTGTATTTTAGTTCATTGTCACGACCAACTGACACTCTGAAAGTAGAGTTAGCAGGAGAAAGGTACCTGCTTTGAAAGACTCTTTAATGAGTTGAACCATGAAGCCTAAACGAAAAAAGAAACGTTGGAACAGCAGATATTCCATCAAATCTGCGAAAGTGTCAATAGGTAGGCGTTAAGCACACTCTCTGGGCATGGGGTAGCCAGAGACTGATTTCTAAAGAGAGAGAATTTCTAGTTGTTATGACAGAGGAGGAGAGAGAGGGAGCAAAGGAGATAGAGAGGGGAAAAAATGGAGGGAGAAAGGGAGAGAGAGAGGAGGGAGAGAGGAAGATGTGTGCATGCTGGGTTTTGTTTTTTTTTTTTTTGAGAGCCCAGCTACTCTGAGAATGGAGAAAACTCAGATAGCTGGGTCCTTGTCACTGTGGCTTAGAGCTTGTGCTACCTATACCATGTCACTCTGGGTTCTTCTGTCATTGACATAACGGTTGATTGGTATGATATTTATTAGAAAATGTATTTGCCTTTATTTGATTTCTGCCTAAAGGCATTGGTTAAGAATGATGTTGTTACACTGACAAGACAGTGGCGCGGTGGATAGAGCATCACCCTGAGACATAGAGGACCTGTTTTCGAAACCCTGAGGTCGCCGGCTTGAGTGCAGGCTCACCAGCTTGAGGGCGGTGTTGCTGGCTTGAGCATGGGATTATAGACATGACTCCATGGTCACTGGCATGAGCCAAAAGGTCACTGGTTTTGAAGCCCAAGGACGCTGACTTGAGCATGGGCAGCCATGGTCACTGGCTTGAGCAAGGAGTCACTGGCTCGGCTGGAGCCCCCTGGTCAAGGCACATAAGAGAAAGCAATCAATGAACAAGTAAGGTGCCATAATAAAGAACTGATGCTTCCCATCTCTCTCCCTTCCTATCTGTCTGTCCCTATCTGTGCCTCTCTCTGTCTCTTTCTCTCTTAAAAATTAAAGAAAAAAATAATGTTATTACTAGTTTTCCAATAGTACTTTCTCCTGTTAAGAAGAAAGCCTGGCTCATAGAGTAGAGGTGAGAAGAAAATTATAAAAAAGAAAAAGAACTTTGAACACTTAGATTGTATAGGAATGAGTATACTGACATAAGAAATTTTTTTAATCAGGAGTAAGAATGAATTGTTTTGTTTTAGACCATGAATATGTAAATGTGAGGCCTCTATGTGAAATACAAGAAAAAAATGGAATGCACATACACAAACACAAAATACCCCTTAAACAGAAAACTCAGTTTGGTTACTATGGAGATTAAAAGTAAACAAGTAACTGCTATGAGGAAGAGCCATTGCTCAGTGGTGGGAGGGGAATAGAATGGAGCCAACCCCATAGTTCCAAGTGGTGGCTCACATACTAAAGAAAATTGACTTTTCCAACTTGTTTCTGCATCCTCCAGTGGACTTTGAAGAAGGCTCTCCTCATTTTACTTTAAAATACTGCCTATTTATAGATGTTATTGAGTATAAACTATGAGATATGTAAACATCCTTTCACGCCTATTCTTATATGCACACATATAGTGCATAAATAAGACAGGGAAAGATAAAAATTATCTAGTATAATTGTCCACTAATTATGCACCAGGTCCAATTATTTGCATCTCAAATACATATTATGCCTCTATTTCATTAAGTAGATTAGGCTGGAGTGAAAAATACACAAATGAATCCATTTATTATTTACTTAACAAATCACAAATACATGAAAACCAGTCAGGCAAATCTCTTCCATGAGAAAATTCATGGGCCTGAGTTGAAGGAAATGAAACTTTGTTATCATTAAATGCAACTTTGGAATAGACACTGAGCTATAAATATCCCGATCATCTAGGAAAGAGAGGATCTCTGAGGGGCACATATGAGGTTGGTATGGATATGACTGAAAGGGGAAAATGGCATTTCCATTCATTTTTCAATATAGAAATATGATCACACTGTCAGAACTACCTGCAAGGGAAGCTGATAATAAAATATAGTTCTATGTTCAGGTAGAAAGAAGACAACAGTCTCTGTTCCATTTACCTACTTTGAGCAAACCCAGTCATTCTTGATATATACTGACATGATATCTATTACTGTATATTTAGAAGTTTCATAGAAACCCTATTTCACTATCCTCAAAGAT
The DNA here is from genome assembly GCF_036850995.1 of Saccopteryx leptura. Taxonomy (NCBI): domain Eukaryota; kingdom Metazoa; phylum Chordata; class Mammalia; order Chiroptera; family Emballonuridae; genus Saccopteryx; species Saccopteryx leptura. Next base: position 2,183,677 of record NW_027095702.1, read on the forward strand.
GGAGGCCAAGTGTATTCACTGAACATGTCACATAGTAAACTCTATTGTTTAATGCGCAGATAATTACAAAAATAAGAAACATAGAAAACATCTTTATAATTATTATGTAAATTCTCAGTATCTTTACAAGAAGATGATTTGCAGCATGGACATACGGCAGTGGCCCTAACTAAAGACAAGGAAGCAAAGGAGGCTACTGGTGCATCATCGGACAACTTATCCTGCATCTCTTCTAAAGACCACGTAAACGGTGCTGGTAAGGAGAAATCCTGAGTAGGCTGCAAAGAGAGGTTGGGATATAGAAAGGCCCCAGCAATGAGCTGAGTAATTCTGTCCATCGGTCGGCACAAGGCTGCCCAGGACAGAAAGAACCTCAGATGCTTCTGCATCTTCTTTCATGTGATCAGCAGTGGAAGCAATAAATTCCAAGAGGAAAACACTTACAGGACTGGAGAAGGCCCAAGAAATTTAGAAGAGAACAGTATTATGTGTGTGGAAATAATGGGAGAGGGACTAAGGGGATGAGAGTTGTATCAGAAAACCATGGAAAAATATGTTAGTATATGCCAGACAAGGGCAGGTGATATTACCCAAAGGGTGTGAAAGTACTGACAAGTTAAAATAGGTCAAGAGTGGTATGATCCTGCCTGGCTAAGCGAGGGCTCATCTGATTTGAGCAAGGCTCACCAGCTTGAGTCCAAGGTTGCTGGCTCAAGCAAGGGGTCACTGGGATTGCTGTAGCCCCCCGCCCCCATCAAGGCACATATGAGAAAGCAATCAATGAACAACTAAGGTGCTGCAACAAAGAATTGATGCTTCTCATCTCTCTCACTTTCAATCTGTCTGTTCCTATGTGTACCTCTCTCTGTCTCTGTCACACACACACACACACACACAAAAGTGGTATGATCCTCTACAAGTGAAATGGAGGGAAAGCACAGAGATGCTCACTCAAGGACCCCATCACATCCCCATATTTTCACAGGAAAGTGTTCCCATTCGTCTTCATCCCTCATCACACCCATCACACCCATCGGCACTCACTATACTCATCATTCATTTCCTTATGTTCACCCACATGTATCTGAATTTTCCACGACATATTTTTCTCCTAACAAAGAGTTATAATTTCTGACTTCTAAGGTCTAGATCTGTCCTCCCAGTTTTAAAAGTTATAGAAATAGAAGGACACAATATATACTTTGTGTCTTGTTCCTGTCATTCATCATTATATTTGTGTAATGTAGCCAAGATCCATGTAGATTTAATTTGTATATGCTTGGTGTATGCATACTATTGCATGATTATAATTTCTTTATTATTACACTTTTCTAATCTTTGGGTAGCTTTCACTCTGAAGTTATGAGGAATGGAGATGATTTAATATTCCAATATATTGATTTGCAATATGAACCCTTTTCTGTTTGAGGAATGCTTACAGTTTGATTACTAGACCTTAGTTTCCATTCTTTATATTACTCTTCAGGACTCAATGTTCCATACTTTTATTTCCTATGCAATCATGTGCTACTGCACATATAACATCACACACTCTTCTCTGCACTCTCATTTATGTTGGCTCTTCACACGGTGTCATTTTTTCAAAGCCCATGTATCTTTGTAATATAATTCTTGATTTTAACATCCTCGCATTCTTTAATTATTCCCTCATATTTGCAAATAAACTAATTTCACTGGTCACAAAAAGAAAATGCTCAATAATACATTCCATATCTAAACCACATAATATATATAAAGCAAACACAAATACATAGTTACAGGAAACACATCATACATATATATGCTCAACTAACACACAGACAAAAAATATACATACCATCCTCAGTCACATAAAACTTATCAATATTAAGATTCACAAGCACCAAACCAATCACATATTAAGCCTTGACCCTGTGTTAACCAAAATTTTATTGACTTTAACACCAAGCATATTGCATTCAACATATGACTTTGCTACAAATCTGAATAATATATATAAGAAACACATTTATGACAGATGATGATTTTATCTTAAACATTTCAAAAAATGACCAGTGACTGTGGTTAACATTGAAATGTGGGCAGTAACATCATAATAATGAATAGTTAATTTCTATAACAATAAAACTTTATCTTTAAATGTCTCTCAATACATATATATCAACATCAATATAGACATCAATATAAATAGGTAGATATATGTGCAGATATCGTCATAAAACTATCACCACATAAACCCAAACTATAGTTTTTTATGGAGATGTTGAGATGATATCCAATTTTTAGTTCCTGCATACTGTCTTTTAGGCAATGTTCTAGTTTTTATTAATCTGTACAGATCTTTAGGAATATCACAAAAAAAAACTCCTAATCCCACTGACATCCATCAAACACAAAATTTTATTAGGTGTTTATTTATATTTGGAGTAATTAGAATTTTAAACGGAAAAGTCACCTTCAATTCTATGAGAGCAAATATCATGTGTGGTAAAGATGCATCACATATAATATCCACAAATACAGTGAGACAGAGCAAGAAAACTCTTCATCCTCAGAAGATTTATCAGGGCACCACTCTGCATCCAAGCATCCCCGTCCTGATGTGGACGGTAAGGAACACACACAGGTGGGATCTGAGCTTGGAGAAGAGGTGCAGCTGAGCTGCTCAGCCCAGTCACTGCTGATCTCACTGTCCCCTCAGACACAGGACAAGGGTTACAGGGATGACAGACCAATACAAAGGCTTCTGCAGAGACACACATAGGGTTTGTGACTTCAAGGACAAGGCAAGGTACCTCAGCACAGATCTACAACATAGCATCACTGGGACAGCTGAGAGGGAGCTGATATGTGAATGGGAGTGGAATCAGAACGTGCCCTCTCAGATGAGCACAAACTCACAGAACTCACACATTTGTCCTCCATCTTTTCAGTTTTTCCACCAAGTACACAGCCTTTATTCCTCATCTATCTTTTTACTTCCCTTGTAGCATCACATAGGTACACCCTTTACTATGTTTCTTTAAACGCTACTTTCAGAAGCAGCCATTCACAACTAATTCCATGAATAAATCACAAACTCTCAACAGATAACATGACCCTTTATTATAGAGCATTGTAAAAAAAAAAAAAATCCCATGCCCTGATGGAAATAGGTTTCATCCATTATCTGACAAATCCATTTACCCCTTCAGTCACAAAGTGTCAACATTCATAGAGTTGCTCATTCTGAGAGATACATACCATCCTCTGCACTCGAAGTCTTACCACTGCACTCTGTGAACAGGTCCCACTCCTGCACTGCTCACATGTGATGTCACACCACTAACAATAATGCACACACTCATCACCATCCTCCATTACCAAGATAAAAAACCTTACCAGTCATGTCCTAGAGCCAGAGGCGGATTTAACAGTGGGCTCACTAAGTGTGTGCTCTGGGCACCGACTTAATAGGGTCCCGCAAAACCCCAACTTTACACTTTTTTCTAATGACAACAAGTTTGGTTTCATATGTGCAATTCTAACTTTAATAGCATGTAACATTTTTTATTTATTTAAAAATATGGTTAACATGTATTTTATTTTCCCTGTCTCTCTTTTTTTAAAGGGTCTGATATTTTCTTCTGCACCCAGGGCCTCAACCGACCTTAATCCCACTCTGACTAGAGCATACACACAACTCCACTAGAACATACACATAATGCTACATCCTTATTGTAACAGAGTTGTAGCATGTAAACAACTCAAATAATGTGTATGACACACAGACTTCTGAAGTATCACATAGAGATGGACTTACACTCCTCATGCCACTTAAGACATCACACACATATTCTACATTTCTTCTATTTGAAATTTACTTTCCTAGAAATCCCAGATGACATAAAATGTTTCATGTATTAGAATTACTGTCAACTACAAAACACAAGAGAAAGAAGGATCAAATAGAAAATTTCTATGGCAATGCTAGAAGTGACTCACATCATTTCTATTCTATTTCCACTCTAGAAACACAATCATATGGTAAAAATTATATGATACAAAAGAAATAAAATATAGTTATTTACATAGAAAGAAATGAGACAGCAGTCTGTTCCATTTAAGAAAAAAATGTAAATGCAAACCCATTCATGAAAAATATTCACTGACACAATAAACATCTGCGTGTATTAAAAAGTTCCATAAAACCAATAAACACTATCGATAAAGATAAAGGCTTTGGGTGTTCACACAAATGTCAAATAGCAGACTACTATTTGTTGTCTGTGGGTAGATAAATCCACAAATAACAACCATGGACAACTCCCATATTATTGTTATTTAATTTCTCAGCAGAGTTAAATTTATAGTAAGATTCACTGCAACACCATAACAAGGCAGTTACCGCTTTTCAAAACGAGGGTATTTGCAAGGTCTTTCCTCCTTCATATTACATAATTTCCATTTCTACTCCAGATGACCTGATAAGTGCTGGTAAGGAGGAACTACTGACTGAATAAAATAAAAAGGGAGGTCGGATCTAGACAGAGAGCAAATATGAACTAACTGATTCTGTCCATTAGCTGCTGAAAGGCGCCCCAGCACACAAAAAAACTCAGAATGTTTCTGTATCTTCTTCCATGTGATCAGCAGTGGAATCAATAATTTCAAGGGGAAAACACTTGTAGGAATCGAGAAGGCCCAAGTAGATCACAGAACAGTGTTATCTGTGTGGAAATAATAGAAAGGGACTAAGGGGATGAAAGTTTTATCAGAGAAGCAGAGAAGATTATGGTACTGAATCAAACAAGGACAAGTTACATTTACAGGAAGATGTGAAAGTAATAATGACTTAAAAACACAATCTGGTAGGGTACTGAAGTACAGCAATTGAAGTGTATACAAAATATCCTGTCGTAGACCCAACTGTTAGTGCCGGTGAACTACCTTTCAGGCATGATCTTAAGGTTCTGATAATCTCATTTGATCTCCCAAATTATCATCTGAGATAAGTAATTTCACTGACTCCCTAAAAACAAAAAATGTTAATAAGAGTGAACTTATATTTTTGAATAAAGGCATTTTCATATGGAATTTCAAATGAGAAAGTCACCTTAACTTCAAAACAAAGAGTCATGCTTGCTTCTGCTGATTGACAAATAATGTCCAAATCAATATATATGATTTTACTGGCACAGATCAAGAAAATGTCTTATCTTACCATTTTTTTTACTCACTTCTCCATAACTAAACAGTTATAGAGATTCAAGCATCTAGTGAGTCAGAAAAAGAACACTATTTATTCTCAGAAGATTTAACACAGGACGACTCTCCATCAAAGCGTCCCGATCCTAATGAAGATGGTAAGAAACACACAAAGGGGGATCAGAGCATAAACTTAACTTCTATGACAGCAAGACTCATGCGCAGTACTGATGACTAATATACAATATTACCATCAATATGTAAATTTCTATTTAGTACACACCCAGAAAATATCTCAACTTAACTTTTTTTTTTTTTACTCGATTCCCAATAACTGAATAAGTGGTGAAGTTCGAAGCATCTAGTGAGAGAGAAGGAGGCAAGAGTTTAATGTCAGACTACTTAACACAGGACGACTCTCCATCCAAGCGTCCGCGTCCTAATGAAGACAGTAAGAAACACACAGAGGTTGGATCTGAGCTTAAACAAGTGAGGCTGCTGAGCTGCTCAGCCCAGTGTCTCCTGATGTCAGTGTCCCCTTCCAATCTCAGGAAAGGATACTGGACAGAAGGACTAGTACTAAAGCTTCTGCAGAGGAAAACATAAAAAGGGGCCTCAAGGAAGGGGCAAGGAACTCAGAATAACTTTCCACCAGGGTCACCCTGGAGCAACTGTTAGTGACTTGGGGGACTAAACTGATATGTCAGTGAAGGAAAGTGTGTAGTTATATCATTCGATCATTCGGTAGAGAGAAAACATCAGAATATATCCCATTTACAGAAAAGCATCATAATGAAAACCCAAGCACCAATGGTACTCACCGACACAATATATACCCTTCTGAATTTAGAAGTTCCCTAGAAAACATATTCACTAACCATGAAGATCGACCCAGGCAGGTTCACTCAACATGTCACAGAGCAGACTGCTACTGTTTGTCCCATGGACCGATAAATACACAAATAAAATTCAGGGACCACTCCCTTATTATGGCTACTTAATTTCTCTGCAGACTTGAGTTTACAAGATGATTCCCTGAAGCAGCATTACAAGGCAGTGGCAGCGCTTCAAACCGAGCATGTTCGGGAGGTCTCACCTCCTTCAGATGACACAGTTTTCGTTGCTACTCCTGATGACCTGAGAGGTGCTGGTAAGGAGGAACTACTGAATAGCATGCAAGAGGTGTTGGCGCCTAGACAGAGCACAGATATGAGCTGCATAGTTCAGCCCAGAACTGAGCACAAGGCTGCCCAAGAAAAAAGATGCTCTGAGAGCTTCTGCATCTTCTTTCTTGTGATCAGCACTGAAAGCACTAACTATGGGGTAACCACTTACAGGACTGGAAACGGACAAGGAGAACAGAAAAGAACAGTGTTATGTGTGTGAAAATAATGGACGGGGACTGAGGGGATGAGAGTTTTATGAGAGAAACGTGGGAGACTATGGTACTGAGTCAAACAAGGACTAGTTACTTAACCAGGATTATGTGAAAAGAGACAGGACTTATGAGAGGCGCAGCATGGTAGGTCCTTCGCATAGACTGAGGTAGTGTACAACATATCCAGTCGTACACCAACTTGTAGTTGCAGCAAACTACCTTTCAGGTGTGATTCTAAGGTTCTGATATCTCAATGAACCTCACAAAATATTATGATAGATGAGTCATCACACTGAATTCCATCAAACACAATATTTTAATATGTGTTACTATGTATTTTGGAGTCGAGAGGCTTTCATATAAAATGTCATATGGGAAAGTCACCTTAACTTCTATGACAGCAAGAGTCATGCGCGGTACTGAAGACTCATGTATAATATCACCATCAATATGTATATTTCTTTTTGGTACAGACCCGGATAATGTCCAACTTAACTTTTTTTTTTACCCCATTTCCTATGACTGAATCAGTGGTGGAGATCGAAGCCTCTAGTGAGAGAGAAATCGGCAAGAGTTTACTCTCAGACTGCTTAACACAGGACGACTCTCCATCCAAGCGTCCCTGTCCTAATGAAGACGGTAAGAAACACACACAGGTGGGATCTGAGCTTAAACAAGCGAGGCTGCTGAGCTGCTCAGCCCAGTGTCTAATGATGTCACTTTCCACTTCCACTCTCAGGAAAGGATACTGGACAGAAGGACTAGTTAGTACTAAATCTTCTGCAGAGGAACACAGAAGGAGGGGCCTCAAGCAAGGGGCAAGGAACTCAGAATAACTTTCCACCGGGGTCACCCTGGAGCAACTGTTAGTGACTTGGGGGACTAAACTGATATATCAGTGGGAGGACAGTACGAACCCGCACGCTCAGATGAACACACCCTGACATCCTCACATACTCACTACCCTGTCCTTTTTCAACCAGGAATGGCCGAATTTTGCTTTCTTTCAGCTTATCCTCTCAATTACACAAGCCTTTATTCCTCCACACCCTTCCCGTAACTTTCCCCTACTCTAGTAGCATCACAAATGTAAACACTTACATTCATTGCTTCTAAAGATTTTCACAGTCACCCATTTAAAGTATAATTGCAAAAATATTTCACATTTCTTCAGTCAGAAATCGTGATATACATCACCTTTTGAGGCTTCTTTGAAAATCTCACAGGCCATGATGGAACTGACCTTCTATTGGTTGTATATCTAATCCATATGTCCCTTCAGCAACAGAGCCTCAGACTTTCATACAGATGTTCATTCAGAGAGCTACACACTGTTCTCTCCAAGCTAAGCCTTACCATCTCACTATGCTAAGTGGTCTCACTCCTGCACTGTTCCTACGTGCTCTCACACCACATAATACACATGCACACACTCATTCACCATCACCTCTTACTACCATGATAGGGCTCACGAGTTATTTTTAGAGTATTCACACTGCTTCACCAGAACATACATACAATGCTGCATGCTCATTCCCACAGATATACCATGTAAACTACTTAAATAATATATATCAAGACAGCCTAGTGAGGTACCACATACAGAAGTACTGTCACTCCACATGCTACTACATGGCATGGCTTTCATTACTACTAAAGAGGAAACACTCATATTCCATTTTACTTCTGTTAGAGATTTAATTTTCTCAAAATGCAAGTTTCATCATAATGTTTCATTAATTGAAATCCCAGAGATTACTGTATCCCCTTCAACCAGAAATTCTAGAGCACTAATGGGGCTCCTTGGACTATATATGGATATGCTACAAGTCACTAACATGGTTTCCATTCACTTGCCATTGTAGAAAAACAATCACTTTGTTAGAAATTCCTATAAGAAAAGCTTTAGAAAATTGTATAGTGATATTTTTTGGTAGAGAGTAAACTTAAGTCTATATTCCATTTACAAAGAAGCATCATAATGCAAACTCAAGCACCAATGGTACTCACTGACAGAATAAATACCCTTCTGCATTTAAAAGTTCCCTAGAAAACATACTCACTTCCTTGAAGACACGACACATGTGAGTTCACACATGTCACACAGCATTCTGCTACTGTTTGTCCCATGGACTGATAAATACACAAATAACATCCAGTGACCACTCCCTTATTATTGCTACTTAATTTCTCTGCAGACTTGAATTTACAAGATGATTCCCTGAAGCAGCATTACAAGGCGGTGGCAACGCTTTAAATAGAGAATGTTCAGGAGATCTCTCCCCCTTCAGATGACACAATTTTTCTTTCTGTTCAAGATGACCAGATAGGTGCAGGTAAGGAGAAATTGCGGAATAGCATGAAAGAACTGGTGGTGCCTAGACAAAGAACAGATATGAGTTGAGTGTTTCAGCCCAGAACTCAGGACAAGGCTGCCCAAGAAAGAAGATGCTCTGAATTCTTCAGCATCTGCTTTCTTGTGATCAGCAGTGAAAGTACTAACTCTGGGGTAACCACTTACATGACTGGGAAAGGCCCAGGGAGATCAGAGAAGTACAGTGTTATGTGTGTGGAAATAATGGACAGGGACTAAGGGGACGAGAGTTTTATGAGAGTAACGTAGGAGACTATGGTACTGAGTCAAAGAAGGACAAGTTACAACACCGGGAATATGTGAAAGGACAAATGATTTAAGAAAGGCACAGCATGGTAGGTCCTACGCACACAACTAGAGGTAGTGCACAACATATCCTGTCGTAGACTCATCTTATACTTGCAGTAAACTACCATTCAGGAGTGATTCTAAGGTTCTGATATCTCTAGGGACCTCCTGACATATTAAATGTCAGATGAGTAATCCCATTGATTCCATCCAACAGAATATTTTTATAGGTGTTCATTTGTATTTTGCAGTAGAGGGAGGTTCATATAAGATGTCATATGGAACAGTCACCTTAACTTCTATGACAGCAAGAGTCATGCCAGGTACTGATGTCTGATATACAATATCACCATCAATATGTAAATTTCTTTTTGGTACAGACCCGGAAAATGTCTCAATTTAATACTTTTTTTTACTTCATTTCCTATGACTGAATCAGTGGTGGAGATCGAAGCATCTAGTGAGAGAGAAATAGGGAAGAGTTTACTCTCCGATTACTTAACACAGGACGACTCTCCATCCAAGCGTCCCCGTCCTAATGAAGACGGTAAGAAACACACACAGGTGGGATCTGAGCTTAAATAAGCGAGGCTGCTGAGCTGCTCAGCCCAGTGTCTACGGATGTCACTGTCTGCTTCCTCTCTCAGGAAAGGATACTGGACAGAAGGACTAGTTAGTACGAAAGCTTCTGCAGAGGAACACATAAGGAGTGGCCTCAAGGAAGGGGCAGGGAACTCAGAATAACTTTCCACCAGGGAAACCCTGGAGCAACTGTTAGTGACTTGGGGGATTAAACTGACATGTCAGTGGGAGGACAGTACGAACCTGCACGCTCAGATGAACACACACTGACATCCTCACACATTCACTACCCTGTCCTTTTTCAACCAGGAATGGCCGAATTTCGCTTTCTTTCCACTTATCCTCTCAACTACACAAACCTTTATTGCTCTACACCCTTCCTGTAACTTTCCTCTACTCTAGTAGCATCACAAGGGTAAACCCTTACATTCATTTTCTCCAAACATTTTCACAGTCACCCATTTACACAAGTACTGCAAGAATATTTCGCATTTGTCAGTCAGAAACCCTATTTTACATAGCTTCCTGAGGCTACTCTAGAAATCTCACAAGGCATGAGGGAACTGACCTTTCATTGATTGTTTATCTAATCCATATGTCCCTTCAGTAATATAGCCTCAGACCTTTTTCCATTAATTGTTTATCTAATCCATATGTCCCTTCAGTAACAGAGCCTCAGACCTTCATACAGATGTTCAGTCAGAGAGATAAACACCATCCTCTGTATGCTGTCTTACTATCTCACTATACTAACCGGTCTCACTCCTGCACTGTTCCCATGTGCTTTCACACCACATAACACACATGCACACACTCATTCACCATCACTCTTCCTACCATGAAAGTGCTCACTAGTTATTTCCTAGAACATACACAGAACTCTATGAGAACATATAAATAATGTACATGCTCATTCCACATAGTAATACAAGGTAAACTACTCAAATTGTATCACACACAAATTTGTGATATATCACATATAGATGAACTGTCACTGCCCATGCTCATACATGGTATGGCTTTCATTAATATGAAAGAGGTATCACACATATTCCATTTCTTCTTCTGTTTGAGATTTTATTTCCTAGAAATGCAAGCATTACCTCAGAATGGTTAATTAATTTAAATCTGAGAGATTCCTGTATACCCTTCAACCTGAAATGTCAATATTACACAGAGGTTCCATGGCGGTTTTATAGTGATGCTAGAAGTGACTCATGTCATTTTCATTCACTTTCCATTTTAGAAATGCAATCATGTGGTAAGAACTACCTCTGAGGATAGCTGAGAAAATGATATAGTTATATCTTTAGGTAGAAAGAAAATATTAGTCTATTTTCCATTTACAAAGAAGCATTTTAATGTAATCCCAGGCACCAATGATATTCACTGACACAATAAATACCCCTGTGCATTTAAAAGTTCTCTAGGAACCATATACTTTACTCATGAATACGCTACCTATATGATTTCACTCAACATGTCACACAGCAGACTTTATTGTTTGTCTCATGCACTGATAATTTTACAAATAACAACCATGGATTGTTTCCATACTATTGTTATTTAATTCCTCAGCAGAGTTGAATTTGCAAGAAGATGATCTGCAGCTCAGTTACAAAGCATTAGCCACGTTTCGTAGCGAGGATGTTTGGGTGGTTTCTCCCATATCAGATGACACAATTCCTATTTCTGCTCAAGATGACCTGATAGATGCTGGTAAGGAGGAACTACTAAATAGGATGAAAAGGGAGGTGCATGCGATCAAGACAGAACACAGAGTTGAGTTGTGTGAGTCTGCCCTTCAGTTAGGACAAGGCTGCCCAAGACAAAAAAAAAAAAAAAAAAAGCTCAGAAGGCTTCTGCATCTTCTTTCTTGTGATCAGCAGTGAAAGCACTAACTATGGAGTAATCACTTACAGGACTGGAAACAGCCAAGGAGATCAGGGGAGAACAGTGTTATGTGTGTAGAAATAATGGACAGGGACTAGGGGATGAGTGTTTTCTGAGAGATACATAGAATATTATGATACTGAGACAAAAAAGGATATGTTACATTCCTAGGAAGATGTGAAAGGACAAAGGACTTAAGAAAGGTCCAGCATGGTAGGTCCTACACACAGAACTTGAGGTAGTGAACAAGATGTCCTGTTCTAGACCAAACTTTTGAGTGCTGGCCAACTACCTTTCAGGCGGGATTCTAAAGTTCTTATATCTCTATTGCCCTCCTGAAATATGAAATACGAGATGAGTAATCCAACCGACTTCCATCAAACATGAAATTTTATAAGTGTTAATTTATATTTTGGAGTAGAGTGACTTTCATATAAAATTTCATATGGGAATGTCACCTTAACAGTCATGACAGCAATTGTCATGCAGGGTATTGACAACTGATGTATAATGTCACCAACCATATATATATATATTTTAATTGGCACTGACTCAGAAAATGTCTCATTTTATCATTTTTTTTTACTCTATTCCCCATAACTGAATCAGTAGTGGAGATCCAAGCATCTAGTGAGATAGAAGGAGACAACTTTCTATTCTCAGAATATTTAACCCAGGACAACACTGCATCCAAGCGTCCCCGTCCTAATGAAGATGGTAAGAAACACACACAGGTGGGATCTGAGCTTAAACAAGTGAGGCTGCTGAGCTGCTCAGCCCAGTGTCTACTGATGTCGCTGTGCCCATCCACTCTCAGGAAAGGATACTGGACAGAAGGACAAGTTAGTACGAAAGCTTCTGCAGAGGAACACATAAGGAGGGGCCTCAAGGAAGGGGCAAGGAACTCAGAATAACTTTCTACCGGGGTCACCCTGGAGCGACTGTTAGTGACTTGGGGGACTAAACTGATGTGTCAGTGGGAGGACAATCTGAACCTGCACGCTCAGATGAACACACACTGACATCCTCACTCACTCACTCCACTGTCCTCTTTCAACCAGGAATGGCCCCATTTGTCTTCCTTTTCAGTTTTTCTCTCAAATAGACAAGCTTTATTGCACCCATACCTTCCCTTTTCCTTCCCCTACTCTAACAGGATCACATAGGTACATCCTTACCTTCAGTCCTTCTCATGTTAATTTCCAGACTCACCTGTTTACAAACTCATTCCATAATAATTCACTTTATTCACTCAGAAACCCTATTTTAAATCGCTAATTCTGAGACAACTGTAGAAAACTCAGAAGCTGGAATGGAACTGACCTTCTATTAGATGTGTATCTAATCCATATGTCCGTCCACCCACAGATCCTCAGACCTTCATACAGATGTTCATTGAGAGCTACAGACTGTCCTCTACCAGCTCAGTCTCACCATCTCATTTAGAGAAACTGTCTCACTCCTGCACTGTTCCCATGTGCTGTCACAGCACATTGCACTCATGCACACACTCACTCACCATCCCCTCTAACTACCACAAAAGAGCTCCTGAGTTATGTCCTAGAATGTACACACATCACTAGAACACAGATACAATGCTACATGCTCATTCCCATAGAGTTATAAGATGTAAATAGCTCACATAACATGTATCACACACTCATTTGTGAAATACCACATACAGAAGAACTTCCACTCCACATGCTCATGCAAGGAATGGCTGTCATTACTACTAAGGAGGTCACGTTCATACAGTTGTCCTTCGTCATATTGTGGTTCACTATTCCTGATCTCACTGAATCACGGATTTTTAATTTGTATATATTTAATTTAGTACAGTGGATTTTTCCCTGTATCATGGGATTTTGCAGTATATAGGTATTTTTACATATTTATTATTTTAATTATTCTTTTGGTAAAATATATGTGGGAAAAGTTAATAACAGTGTGGAAAGCTTTATAAGAGTGTAGGAAGGGTTCATAAAGCCTTAAAATGTATATTAATAATAAAATAAATAAAAGGTCACTAACGAGGATTTTCACGTACAGCTGCGGGTTCTGGAACCTAATCACTGTGATAGAAGAAGGACCGCTGTAGTTTTTCTTCTGCTTGAAATTTTATTTCCTAAAAATGAAAGTATTATATCAAAATGTTTCTTGTATGGAATCACAGAATTTCCGTATCCCAATTAACTAGAAACATCAAGATCATAGAAGGCCACATTGGAGGTTTTATGGATGCTATTATGACTCACGTCATTTCCATTCACTTTCCATTGTAGAAATACAATCGTGTGGTAAGAACCACCTGTGAGGAAAGCTGAAGAAAACAGTATAGTTATATCTTTAGGTAGAAAGAAAAGATTAGTTTATTTTCCATTTACCAAAAAGCATCCTAATGTAAACCCGGGCACCAATGATATTTACCAATACAATAAATACCCCTGTGCATTTAAAAGTTCCCTAGGAACCATATACTTTACTCATGAAGACACAACCCATGTGGGTTCACTCAACATGTCACACAGCAGACTGTTATTGTTTGTCTCATGGATAGATAAATACACAAATAACAACCATGGACATTTCCACATTATTTTTATTAATTTCTCAGCAGTTGAATTTGCAAGAAGATATTCAGCAGCTCCATCAGAAGCCAGTGGCCCCGTTTCAAACCGAGGATATTTTGGAGGTCTCTGCCATTTCAGATGACACAATTTCCATTTCTTCTCAAGGTGACCTGATAGATGCTGGTAAGAAGGAAGTACTGAATAGGATGAAAAGGGAAGTGGTATCTAGACAGAATGCAGAGTTGAGCCCATTAGCCATCCAAGGCTGCCTAGGACACAAAAAAGCTCAGAATGCTTCTGCATCTTCTTTCTTGTGATCAGCAGTGGAAGCAGTAATCTGAAGAGAAAACACTTACAGGACTGAGGAAGGCCCAAGGAGATCAGAGGAGAACAGTGTTATGTGTGTGGAAATAATGAGACTGGGACTAAGGGGATAAGAGTTTTCTGAGAGATACACGGAAGATTATGATACTGAGACAAACAAGGACATGTTACATTACCAGGAATATGTGAAAGGACAAAGGACTTAAGCAAGGCCCAGCGTGGTAGGTCCTACACACAGAACTTGTGGTAGTGAACAAGATATCCGGTCGTAGACCTAACTTAGAGTGCTGACCAACTACCTTTCAGGCGGGATTCTAAGGTTCTTATATCTCTATTGCCCTCCTGAAATATGAAATACGAGATGAGTAATCCCACCGACTTCTATCAAACACAGAATTTTAATAAGTGTTAATTTATATTTTGGAGTAGATGGACTTTCATATAAAATTTCATATGAGAATGTCACCTTAACATCCATGACAGCAATAGTCATGGGGTTACTGACGACTGATGTATAATGTCACCATCAATATGTATATTTTTTATTGGCACAGACTCAGAATATGTCTCATCTTAATATTTTGTTTTTACTCCATTCCCTATAACTGAGTAGTTGTGGATATCCAAGCAGCTAATGAGTCAGATGGAGGAAACTCTCTATTCTTAAAAGATTCATCAGAGGACTACTTTCCATCCATGCCTCCCCGTCCTGTTGAGGATGGTAAGGAAAACACACAGGTGAGGTCTGAGCTTACACAGCAATGCAGCTGAGCTGCTTACCCCAGTGTCCACAGATTTCACTGTCCCCTCACGCACAGGAAAGGGCTACCGGGCAGAAGGACTAGTACTAAAGCTTCTTGACAGGGACAGATAGGTAGGGGGCTTCAAGGACAGGGCTAGAAACTCAGCACAAATTTCCATGACAGTCACACTGGGACCACTGTCAGTGACTTGTTGAACTGCACTGATATGTGAGTGGGAGGACAATCCGAACCTGCATGCTCAGATGAACACAAACTCACAGCCTCACACACTCACTACCCTGTCCCCCTTCATCCAGGAATGGCCCCATTTCTCCTTCTTTTCACATTTTCTCTCAATTACACAAGCCTTTATTCCTCCGCTAGCTTCCCCTACTCTTCCCCTACCACAGTACCATCACCGAGGTGCACCTTTACCTTCATTCTTTTCCACAATCATTTTCAGACTCGCCTGTTTACAAAATCATTTTATAAATAGTTCAATCTCCTCACTCAGAAACCCTGTTGTGTGTTGCTCATTCTGAGCCAACTCTAGAAAACCCACAGGCCATGATGGAACTGACCTTCCATTGGTTGTATATCTAATCCGTATGTCCCTCCAGCCACATAGCCTCAGACATTCATACAGATTATCATTCAAAGAGGTATACATCCTCCTCTAACACTGTCTTACCATCTCATTCTGAGATAAAGTCTCACTCTGCACTGTTCCCAAGTGCTGACACACCGCATAACACACATGCACACACTCATTCGCCATACCCTCTTACTACCATGCAAGAGCTCACGAGTTATTTTCTAGAATATAAACACAACTCCATTAGAACATACAAACAATGCTACATCCTCCTTATTCCCACAGAGTTATATCATGTAAATGACTCAAATAATATATATCACACACATTTATGAAATATCAAATACATAATATCTTTCGCTCCATATGCTCATACAAGGCATGGCTGTCATGACTACTAATGAGGTCACACACAGATTCTGTTTCTTATTCTATTTGAAATTATTTTCCCTAGAATCAAGCATTACATCAAAATGTTTCATGTATTGGAATCCCAGAGATTTCTGTATCCCCTTCTACCAGAAACATCAAGAGCACAGAGGGGCACATGGAGGTTTTGTGGCGATGCTAGTAGTGACTCACGTCATTTCCATTTATTTTCCATTGCGGAAATGCAATTTAGTGTTAAGAACTTCCTGTGAGGAAAGCTGAAGAAAATGATAGTTATATCTTTAGGTAGAAAGTAAACATCTTATTTTCCATTTACAAAGAAACATCTTAATGTAAACCCAGGCACCAATGATATTCACCGACACAATAAATACCCCGTGCATTTAAAAGTTCCCTAGGAACCATACACTTTACTCATGAAGACACAACCCATGTGGGTTCACTCAACATGTCACACAGCAGACTGTTATTGTTTGTCCCATGGACTGATAAATAACAACCATGGACCACTTCCATATTATTGTTATTTAATTTCTCAGCAGAGTTGAATTTGCAAGAATATTCTCTGCGGCACCATTACAAGGCAGTGGGCTTTTTTCAAACCGAGGATGTTTGGGAGATATCTTCCACTTCAGAAGACATAATTTACATTTCTTCCAGCGATGATGACCTGACAGATGACGGTAAGAAGGAAGTACTGAGTAAAATGCAAATGGATGTTGGGATCTAGAAATGGCCCAGAAATGAGGTGAATAATTCTGTCCATTAGTTGATATAAGGTTTTAGGAATGGTTCTAGGTTTTGTTAATTTGTGTCTATCTTCAGGAAATCACACCCAAAATTCCCAATCCTACTAATATCCATGAAGCACAAAATTTTGATTGGTGTTTATTTACATTTTGGGATAAATGGAAATTTATTTTAACTTTTAAAGAGAGGAAAGATGACATAGATACAGAACCCCACATGTATCCTGACCGGATCTACTTGGGGACCTTAACTGGGGCCAATGCTCTGCCCATCTGGGGCCGATGCTCATAACTGGGGTATTTTTAGCACTTGGGGCATATGTGCCACAGAGTCACCCTTAGCTCCTGGGCCAACAAGCTCAAATAAATCAACTCATGACTGTTGGAGCAGAAGAGAGAAAGAGGAGCGGGAGGGGAGGAGAAGCACGTGGTCGCTTCCCATGTGTGCCCTGACCAGGAACGGAACACGGGACTTCCATATACCAGGTACATGCCTGTCCACTAGAAATTATTCTTAATATTTATTTATTTATTTATTTATGTATTAAATGAGAGGCAGAGACAGAGTACTTCATGTGCCCCAACCAGGACCCACCTGGGAAGCCCTCTGCCGGGCAATGCTCTGCCCATCTGGAGCCACTGTTTCATTGCTCAGCAACCGAGCTATTTTAGTGCCTTAGATGAGACCATGGAACCATCCTCAGCACTCAAAGCCAGCTAGGTCAAACCGAGCCAAGCTGTAGGATGGGAAGAGAGAGAGAGAGACAGAGACAAAGACAGAGAGAGGGGAGGGAGGGAGAAGAAGATTATGGCGTTTCCTTTATACCCTAACTGGGAATTGAACCTAGGACTTTGACAGGTTGAACTGGCTCTACCTTTGAGCCAACTGGTCAGCACCTCTGCAACTAGAATTTTAAATGGAAAAGTCACCTTAATTACTAAGGTGTGCAAGTGCCATGTGTGGTAATATTGCCTGACATAATGTTCAACCATTGTGTATATTTTTAATTTATGCAAACACCAGAAAATGTCTCATATCAATGTTCTTTATTTATTCCATTCCCTAAGAATGGAATTAATTGTAGAGGTCTTAGCATCTAGTGAGACAGTGCGTGAAAACTCTTTATTCTCAGGAGATCTAACGGGAGATTACTCTGTATCCACGCATTCCCATCTTGATGAGGATGGTAAGGAAAACACACAGGTGGGATCGAGCTTGGACAAGAGATGCTGCTGAGCTGCTCAGCCCAGTCTCCATTGACTTCACTGTCCCCTCAGACACAGAAAAGGGCTACAGGGCTCACAGAGTGGTATCATAGCTTCAGCCAAGAGACACACAGGGAGAGTAGCTTCAAGTACAAGGCAAGTTACCTCAGCACAAATCCAAGATAGGGACACTGGGACAGTGGTGGACTGTGGTGATATGTGAGTGGGAGTGGAATCAGAACCTGCACCCACAGTTCAGCACAAACCCACATCCTCACACACTCTCTCACACCAGCCCTCCTTCCACCAGGCATGATCCCATCTCTCCTCTGCTTCACTTTTCCTCCCAAATACACACCCTCATCCCCCGTCCACCTTCCTCCTTCTCCAGGAGCATCACATAGCTACACCCTTTCCACACTCCTTCACAAAATCATTATCAGACTCAACCACTGACAGTTAACTCCACAAAGAATTCTCATCCCCTCACACAGATAACCCGTTCTAAATCCCTCATTTTGAGCCAACCATAGATTACTCACCTGATGGGATGATAATAAACTTTGATTCGTGGTGTTTAATCCATGAATGTCCCTCCCAGCCTCAAAGCATCAGACCTTCATACAGATGCTCCTTCTGAGTTCTACACAGCTGCATTCTAACAATCTAAGTCTTAGCATCTCAATCTGAGAACAAATCACTCCTGCCCTGCTCACATGTGCTGTCACACCACCAACAACAATGCAAACAGTCATTCGCCATCCCCTCTTACCAGTATCAAAGAAGCCCATGTGTTATGTAGTAGAACATACACACAACTCCCTAGAACATAAACACAATTGCACATTTTCATTTCCACAGTTATACCAGGTAAACAGCTCAAATAATGCATACTACACACAGACTTCTGAAATATCACATACAGATGAACTTTCACTCCACAAGTCACACAAGGCATGGCCTTATATACTACTAAAAATGTCACAAACATATTCTACTTTTCTTCTGTTTGAATTTTTTTTTCATTGAAATCCAAGCATTACATCAAAATGTTTCATGTATTGTAATCCATGAGATTCCTGTATCCCTATCAACTACAAAAGGCAAAAGCACATAGGAGTTTTATATGGTGATGCTAAAAGTTTCGTATGGCACATGTAATTTCCATTAACTTTCCGTTTTAGAAACACAATCACGGCATAAGAACTACCTGTGAGGAAAGCTGATAAATACAATATAGTTATTGTTTTAGGTAGAAATGAGACAGCAGTCTCTGTCCTGTATACAAAGAAGCATCTTAATGCAAACACAGTTACCAATGATATTCACTGACACAATAAATATTCTTGTGCATCAAAAGTTCCACAGTAACCATGAAGGTGAAGAGAGTGTGCATGGAGAGTTCCACTGTCCATGAAGATGAAGGCCGTGTGCATTCACACAACAATCACATAGCTGTTACTTACTGTTTCTTTCATGAACAGATAGATACACAAATAATAAACTTGTGTATTATTTTATTATTTTTATTACTTTTGTTTAATTTTTTATTATTTTTGTTTAATTTTATTATTTTTGTTTAATTTTTCTACAGAGTTGAATTTACAAGAAGATGCTCTGCAGACCCGGCATGTGGCAATGCCCCAAACTCAGACCCAGCTAGTTTGGGAGATCTCTTCTAGTTCAGATGATATAATTTACATTTCTGATGATGATGATGTAAGATATCCAGGTAAGTAGGAACTATTGAGGAAGATGCAAAGGTAGACTGGGATCTAGAAATGACTGAGTAAGTTTGCCCAGCAGTCGGTACAAGGCTGCCCAGGACAAAAAGGACCTCAGATGTTTCTGCATCTTCTTCCATGTTATCAGCAGTGGAAACAATAAATTTCCAGAAAAAATAAACCCACTTTAAAGGACTGGACAAAGCCCAGACAGATCAGAGAACAATGAGTAATAGACTAAGGGCATGAGAGTTTTATCAGAATAACATGAAAAAATACGTTACTATAAGCCAGACAAGGGCATGGTAAATTATCAGGAGGGTGTGAACGCACAGACAACCTGAAACCGGTGAAAACTGGAATGATCGTCTAGAACTGCAATAAAAGGAGAGCACAGAGATGCTCTGTCAATGACCCCATCTCATCCATATATTTTCATAGCAAAGTGTTCCCATTGGTCTTCTTCCCTCATCGCCCCCACTGGCACTCAGAATACCCGTCATTTATTTCCTTATACTCTCCCACACGAACCTAATTCTCCACGGCATATTTTTCTCCTACCATACAAAGAGTTATACTTTCTCTGACTCCTGGGTCTACATTAGTTATCCTAGTTTTTAAATGTTATAGAAATAGATGGGCACAATGCATATATTGTGTCTGATTCCTTTCACTTATTATATTTGTATAATTTATCCAAGATGCATTTCAATTTAGTTTGTTCATTCTTGATATATGCATACTATCGCATGAATTTAATTTCTTTATTGATTATATTTTTCTAAAATTTGGGTTGCTTTCACTCTGGGACTACAAGGAATGGAGATGTTTTAACATTCTATTATATTGATTTGCAATATGACTATTTCTGTTTGATGAATGCTTAAGAGTTAGATTGCTAGATCTTAGTTTCTATACTCTACATTACCCTTCAGGACTCAGTATTCCATTCTTTTATTTCCTAATACAATCACGTGTTATTGCACACATAACCTTACACACTCTTCTCTAAACTCTCATTTATATTGGCTCTGCACACAAAGTCTTTTTTTCAAAGCCCATGTATTGTGTGTCTTATAATCCTTTATTTTCACATCCTCATATTCTTTAATTACTCCCTCACATATACAAATAAATTAATTCCACTGGTCACAAAATGAATAGGCTCAATAATAACATTCCCTATCTAATCCATATAATATATATAAAACACATGCAAAACAATAGTTACAGAAAACACATCAAACACAAAATATATGCTGAAGTAACACACAGAGAAAAATTGCTAACCATCCTCAGTCATATAAAACTCATCTATATTCAGATTCACAAACACCAAATTAATCATCATTAAGCCTTATCGCTGTATTAACCAAAAATTTATTGACTTAAACAGCAAGTATATTGCATTCAAATACAATTTTGCTACAAATCTGAGTAATATACATGAGATACATTCATGACAGATAATAATTTTATACATTTCAATAATGACCAGTGAGCATGGTTGACACTGATATGATACAGTGACCTGGTATTAATGAATAGTTAATTTCTGTAACAATAAAAATTTATCTTTAAATCTCTCTATACATATACGTATGTTGAAAACAATATAACATCAATATAAAAAGGTAGACATGCAGAAATCTTCATAAAAATTACACCACATGTCCCCAATCGTACACTTTTTTATGGGGACATTGAGTTGAATTCCAATTTTTAGTTCCTGCACACTGTCCTTCAGGCATGGTTCTAGTTTTGTTATTTCATGTAGACTTTCAGAAAATATCATATCCAAAATGACTTTCCCAAAGGCATCCATCGAACACAAAATTTTAATGGGTGTTTATTTATATTTTGGAATAAATGAATTTTTAAATGGGAAAGTCACCTTAATTTCTATGAGAACAAGTGTCATGTGTGGTAATGATGCCTGATATCAAATTTCCACACACTGTGTGTTTTTTTTTAATTGACAAACACTAGAAAATGTCTCATATCAATCTTCTTTACTTATGCCATTTATAAAACTGGAATCAATTGTGGAGGCCTCAAAATCTGGTCAGACAGTACATGAAAACTTTTCATCCTCAAAAGATTTAACGGGGCACCTCCCTGCCTCCTCAGATGAGCACAAACTCACATCCTCACACATACTTACAACTGTCCTCCTTCAAACAGGTATGGCCCTGTTTCTTCATCTTTTCACTTTTTCCCCCCAAAACACAAGCCTACATTGCCCATCTATCTTCTCCTTCTCTAGTAGCATCACAGAGCTACACTCTTACCTTCATTCCATCACATGTTATTTTCAGACTCACCCATTTACAACTAATTTCATAAATAATTCACATCCCCTCACACAGATAACTTGTCTCCTCATTATCGAGAAAACTAAAAGATATTACATGCGCTGATGGAAATAAACTTTCATCAGTTGTCTGACTAATCCACGTGGCCCTTCAGGCACAGAGCCTCAGACCTTCATAGAGATGCTTATCCTGAGAGCAACACATCCGTCCTCTCACACTCTGCGTCTTACATTTCACGCTGAGCACAGGTCCCACTCCTGCACAACAATCACATAGCTGACACTTATTATTTTTTTATGAACAGATAAATATACAAATAACAAACCTAGACCACATCCCTATCATTTTTATATAATTTCTCAGCAGAGTTGAATTTACGAGAAGATGCTTTACAGAGCCAACGCATGGCAGTGGCCATAACTGAGACACAGAAAGTTTGGGAGATCTCTTCTAATTCAGATGACATAATTTCCATTTCTTCTAAAGATGACCAGACAGGTGATGGTAAGGAGGAAGTACTGAATAAAATGCAAATGGGGTTGGGATCTAGAAATGGCCCAGAAATGTGGTGAATGATTCTGCCCATTAGTCCATTAGTTGATACAACGCTGCCCAGAACAAAAGAACCTCAGAAAGCTTCTGCATCTTCTTGCATGTGATCAGTAGTAGAAGCAATGAATTTAAAACAAACAAACACACACTTTAAAGAACTGGACTAAGCCCAGGGAAAGCAGAGGAGAACAGTGTTATATTTGAAGGAGTAATGGAAGATGGCCTACGGCTTTGAGAGTTTTATCAGAAGGGCAGGGAAGATTGGTTAGTATACGACAGACAAGAGCCTGGCATTTTACCAGGAGGGGTGAAAGCACTGACAACTTCAAACGGGTCAAAGTGGAACGATCGTCTAGAACTGAAAGGAGAGCACAGAGATGCTCTGTCCAGGACCCCATCTCATCCACATATTTTCATAGCAAAGTGTTCCCACTCGTCTTCTTCCCTCACCACCCCCATCGGCACTCACCGTCTTCCTCATTCATTTCCTTAAGGTCTCCTACATGCATCTAAATTCTCCGTGGTGTAGTTTTGTCCTACCAGACAAAAAGTTATGATTTCTCTGACTTCTAAGGTCTAGGTTGGTCCTCCCTGTTTTAAATGTTATAGAACTAGACGGCCACAATACATACTTTGTGTCTGGTTCCTCTCATTATATTTGTGTAACTTATCCAAGAAGCTTGTCCCGTTATTTTTGGTGTATGCATACCATTGCATGAATACAATTTCTTTATTGATTGTACTTTTCTAATCTTTGGCTTGCTTTCACTCTGGGATTACAAGAAATGGAGATGTTTTAATATTCTAATACAGTGGTAGTCAACCTGGTCCCTACCGCCCACTAGTGGGCGTTCCAGCTTTCATGGTGGGTGGTAGCGGAGCAACCAAATTATAAATAAAAAGATAGATTTAACTGTAGTAAGTTGTTTTATAAAGATTTGTTCTGTCAAACTTAGCAAAAATCTGACATAAAGTACTTGGTAAGTAATTATTATTTTATGCTTTAACTTGCTGTATATAACTCTGCTTTATAAATTTTATAAAGTAAAGTTACTTCCCTACTTTATAAATCACCATTACTGTGGAACCAGTGGGCAGTTAGAAAATTTTCCTACTAACAGAGATACAAGAGTGGGCAGTAGGTATAAAAAGGTTGACTACCCCTGTTCTAATACATCGATTCACAATATGAACATTTTTCTGTTTGATGAATGCTTAAGGATTAGGTTACTAGATCTTAGTTTTCATTCTCCACACTACTCCTTCAACTCAATGTTCTAAAATTTTTTTAAGTGAGAGGAGGGAGTTAGAAATATACACTCCTGCATGAACCCAACCTGGATCCACCCAGCAACCCCTCTCTGGGCCAATGCTCCAATCAATGGAGCCATCCTCATCACCTGAGGTCGAGGCTCAGACCAGGTAAGTCCTCCTCAAAGCCCAGAGAGAGAAGAGTGAGATGGAGGAAAAGAGAATTAGAGTCACTTCTCATGTGTGCCCTGACCAGGGATAGAACCAGGGACATTTGCAAGCCGGGCTGATGCTCTATCCACTGAGCCAACTGGCCAGAGCCAGTATTCCATACATTTATTTCCTAGTGCAGTCACTTGTTACTGCACATGTAACCTCATACACTCTTCTCTGCACACTCATTTAAATTAGCTCTGCACACAGTGTCATTATTTCAAAGCCTATGTATGCTTGTATTATAATTCTTGATTTTAACACTCTCGCACTCTTTAATTATTTCCTCACATATGCTACTAAACTAATTACACTGGTCACAAAATGAATAGGCTCAATAATAACATTCCATATCTAATCCATGTAATATATATAAAACACACACAAATCCATAGTCACAGAAAACACATCAAACAGAAAATATGTGCTGAACTAACACACAGAGAAAAATCGCTAACCATCCTCAGTCATATAAAACTCATCTATATTCAGATTCACAAGCACCAAACCAATCACATATTAAACCATGACATTGTGTTAACCAAAACTTAATTGACTTAAACACCATACCTGTTTCATTCAACACACTATTTTGCTACAAATCAGAATAATATATAGAAGAGACACATTCTTGTCAGATGATGATAATCTTAAACATTTCAATAATGACCAGTAAGCATTGTTAACACTGAAATGGGGGCAGTGACATCATAATAATGAACAATGAATTTCTGTAACAATAAAAATTAATCTTTACATCTCTCTACATGCATATATGTATATATCTATATCAATATACATATCAAAATAAATTGGTAGATATAAGTGCAGAAATCTTTATAAAGCTTTCACCACATATCTCCAAATTGTACAGTTTTAAAGGGGGATGTTGAGTTCTTATCCAACTTTTAGTTTCTGCATACTCTTTCAGGCATGGTTCTAGATATGTTATTTTGTGTAGACCTTCAGAAATATCATATACAACATTTCTAATCCTACTGACATGCATCAAACACAGAATTTTAATAGTTGTTTATATTTTAGAATTAAGGTAATTTTAAATGGGAAAGTCACTTTAATTTCTATGAGAGCACATGTCACGTGAGGTAATGATGCCTGACATATAATTTCCACTCATTATGTATTTTTTTAATTGACACAAACCCCAGAAAATGTCTCATATCAATGTGCTTTATGTATTCCATTCCCCAGAACTGGAATCAGTTGTGGAGACCCCAGCATGTGGTCCCACAGCACACGGATACTCATTACCCCCAGCAGAGGACTTCTTTGTATCCAGGCTTCCCCGTCCTGATGAGGATGGTAAGGAACACACACAGGTGGGATCTGAGCTTGGAGAAGAGAAGCAGCTGAGCTGCTCAGTTCAGTCTCTACTGATGTCACTGTTCCCTCAGACACAGGAAAAGGCTACAGGGCAGATGGATTAGTACTAAAGCTTCTGCAGAGAGACACATAGGGAGTGCACCTTCAAGGACAGGGCAAGGTGCCTCAGCACAAGTTTCCAAAATAGCAACAGTGAAATGGCTGTGGGTGGCGGGTGGACTGTGTTGATATGTGAGTGGACCTGCCCCCTCAGGTGAGCACCTATTCATATCCTCGCACACACTCACACATCTATCCTCTACCTTTTCAGTTTTTCCCCAAATACACAAGCCTTCATTCCTCATCTATCTTTCTCCTTCTGTAGTAGCATCACATAGGTACACTCTTAACTACATTCCTACACACACAGATTTCTAAAATATCACCTACAGGTGGATTTTCACTCTGCATGCTCACACAGGGCATGGCCCTTTTTACTACTAAAGATTTCACACACATATTCTACTTTTCTTCTGTTTCAAATTTCCTTTCCTAGAAATCCAAGCATTACATCAAAATGTTTCATGTATTGGAATCCCCGAGATTCCTGTATCACCATCAACTACAAAAGGCAAGAGTAAAGAGACGCACATGAGAGGTTTATATGGTGATGTTAGAAGTGGCTCATGTCATTTCCATTCACTTTCCATTGTAGAAACGTAATCACATGGTAAGAACTACGTACAAGGAAAGCTGCTAAATACAATATAGTTATTTCTTTAGGTAGAAATGAGAAAGCAGTCTCTGTTCCATATACAAAGATGCATCTTAATACAAACCCAGGCACCAATGATATTCACTGACACAATAAATATCCTTGTGCAGTAAAAGTTCCGTAGTAATCATCTACACTCTCCATGAAGATGAATGGCATGTATTTTTACACAACAATCACATAGCAGACATGTTCCTTTTAAGGCAAGATCAATACACAAATAAGAAACTTGGACCACATCCCTATTATTTTTGTTCAATTTCAGCAGAGTTGAATTCACAAGAAGATGCTTCACAGAGCCGGCACACAGCAGTGGCCCTAACTGAGACCCAGAAAGTTTTGGAGATATCCTCTACTTCAGATGACATAATTTACATTTCTTCTAAAGATGATTGGACACCTGATGGTAAGGAGGAACTCCTGAATAAGATGCAAAGGGAGGTTGAGATCTAGAAATGGTCCAGAGATGAGCTGAGTGATTCTGTCCATTAGTCAGTACAGGCTGCTCAGGACAAAAAAAAAACTCCGAATGCTTTTGCATCTTCTTTAATGTGATCAGCAGTAGAAGCAATGAATTTCAAAAAACAAAACAACAACAAAAAACACTTTAAAAAAACTGAACCAAGACCATGGAAAGTAGAAGAGAACAGTGTTATTTTGGAGGAAATAATGGGAGATGGACTAAGGCAGGGGTCGGGAACCTTTTTGGCTGAGAGAGCCATGAATGCCACATATTTTAAAATGTAATTCCCTGACAGCAAAACAGCGACCTGTGTACGTTATGCATTATCCAATAAAAATTTGGTGTTGTCCCAGAGGACAGCTGTGATTGGCTCCAGCCACCCGCAACCATGAACATGAGCGGTAGGAAATGAATGGATTGTAATACATGAGAATGTTTTATATTTTTAACATTTCTTTTTTTATTAAAGATTTGTTTGCAAGCCAGATGCAGACATCAAAAGAGCCACATCTGGCTCGCAAGCCATAGGTTCCCGACCCCTGGACTAAGGGGATGAGAGTTTTATCAGAATGGCAGGGAAGATTGGTTAGTATACGACAGACAAGAGCCTGGCATTTTACCAGGAGGGGTGAAAGCACTGACAACTTCAAACGGGTCAAAGTGGAACGATCGTCTAGAACTGAAAGAGAAGGAGAGCACAGAGATGCTCTGTCCAGGACCCCATCTCATTCACATATTTTCATAGCAAAGTGTTCCCATCTGTCTTGTTCCCTCACCACCCCCATCGGCACTCACTGTCTTCCTCATTCATTTCCTTAAGGTCTCCTACACGCATCTAAATGCTCCACACTGTATTTTTGTCCCTACCGTACAAAGACATAAATTTTCAAACCCTTAAGTCCCAGGATTAGTTAGTTATACCTGCTTTTAAATGTTATGGAAATAGAAGGGACCAATATACTCTTTTCATTTAATTCTTTTCACTCATTGTTATATTTGTATAATTTATTGATGTTGCTTATGATATTGTTCATTTTTGGTCTACGTGTACCATCCATGAATACAATTCATTTATAAGGTATACTTTTCTGAGCATTTGGGTTGCTTTCAGTCTGCAACTACTTGAAATATGTGTTTACATTCTATTACATTGATTTGCAATATGGACACATTTTTTCTGATGAAAGATTGTTAGGTCTTAGTGTCCAGATACTGTCTTACCTCTTTCAGAACTCAGACCTTCATACTTTCATTTCCTAATGCAATCATGTTTCACTGCACACTCAACATTACACTTTCTTCTCTGCAGTCTCATTTACTCTGCCTCTTCACACAGTACCTGTTTTCAATGCATATCTACTCTTTCTCTTATAATCCTTGATTTTCACATCCTCATGTTCATTATTTTTCTATCATATTTTACAGACACACTTATTTCACTGTTCTCAAAGGAATATGCTCAGTAAGACATTCCCTATCAAATACACATACTATATAAAACACAATGTATAATCATAGAAAATAGAATCCATACACATAAATACGTACTGAAGTAACACACAGACCCAAAATATACATACCAACCCCAATCACACAAAACTCATCAATATTCAAATTCATAAACAGCTAACCTATCACACACAAAAAAACTGGCCCAGTAAATATAACATGTTATGAATTTAAACACAAAACACATTACATTCAGCAGAACATTACGCTACAAATGTGAATAATGTGTACATCAGACACATTTATAACAGAGGAGGATAATTTTAAATATTTTAATAATAACCAGTGAGCATGGTTAACACTGAAATATGAATAGTAACAACCTAATAACAAATTTAATTTCTGTAACAATAAAATTTATCTTTATATTTTTCTATATATATCTATATCAACATAGGTATCAATATAAACAGGTATAAGTGCAGAATTCTCATAAAACGTGCACTACACATTTCCAAATTATACAATTTTTCATGAGGACATTGAGTTGATATCCAATATTAGTCCCTACATAATATTTTCAGGCATGGATCTTATTTTTGTTAATCTGTATCGATCTCCAGAATATCACATACAAAATTCCTAATCCCACTGACATCCATCAAACACAAAATTCTAGTAAGTATTTATATATGAGGAAAATGGAATTTAAATGGCAAGGTCACCTTAATTTCTATGAGAGCAAGTGTCATGTGTGGTACTGATGACTGACATATAATGTCCACTCCACATGTATTTTTTGAATTGACAGAGACCCCAAAATATGTATCATCTCAATGTTGTTTCTTTATTCCATTCCCCAGAACTTCAATCAATTGCAGAGCTCTCAGCATCTGCTCAGACAGTGCATGAAAACTCTGCATCCTCAGATGATTTAATGGGGCACCTTTCTGCATCCAAGAGTCCCCGTCCTAATGAGGGTGGTAGGGAACATACACAGGAGGGATCTGAGCTTGGACAAAAGATGCCACTGGGCTGCTCAGCCCAGTCTCTACTGATTTCACTGTCCCCTCACACACAGGAAAGGGCTACCAGTCAGACAGACTAGTACTAAAGAAGGACAAATAGAGATTATGACTTCAAGGACAGGGCAAGAGCCACAGTACAAATTTCCAACACAGGAACACTGGGACAGTGGTGGGTACCGACGTGGACTGTGCCAATATGTGAGTGGGAGGGCAATCAGAACCTGCCCCCTCAGATGAGCACAAACTCACATCCTCACATATTCAAATATCTATTCCCTTTACCATGTATGGCCCCATTTCTCCTCCTCTTCAGTTTCCTCCCCCAAATACACAAACCTTTATTCCCTATCTATCTCTCCATTTCTCTGGTGGCATCACATAGGTACACACTTACACCTTCATTCCTTCACACAGTCATTTTTAAGTCACCCATTTACAACTAATTCCATAAATAATATACATTTCCTCACACTGATAACCTCTTTGAAATTCCTCATTCCAAGCAAAATTCAGAAACTCACATGCCCTGATGGAAATAAACTTCCATCTGTGGTCTTTCGAATCCATTCCTCACTACAGCCACAAAGCCTCAGATGGACCTAGAGCTGCTCATTCCGAGAGCCTCACACCATCCTCTGCACTCTAAGTCTAACCACCTCACAGGGAGAACAGGTCCCACTCCTGCACTACTCACATGTGCTGTCACACCACTCACAAATATGCACACACTCATTCACCATCCTTTTTACCAAATCAAACCACTCTTGAGATATATCCAAGAATATAAACACAATTTCAGTAGAATATACGTTCTATGTTACATCCTCCTTTCCACAAAGTCATACCATGTAATCAACTCAAATAACGCACGCCACACAGGGAATTCGGAACTATCACACACACATGAGCATTCACTCCACATGCTCACACCGGGCCTGGCCAGTTTAACTCCTACTGACTTCGAGCACACATCCTATTTTTCTCATGTTTGAAATTTTCTTTCCTAGGATTCCTTCAGATGCCTGTATCCCGGGACTTGGAGCAATCAGAGATTCCTCCTCTCTGTCCACCTGCCGCCTGTCCACTCCACTCGGTTGATAAGAACAAGCCCTTTATGTCCTCAGTGTGTGACACAGAGGAAAGGGTCATGACCATTTACTACATGCCTGTCCAAAGGAAAAACGGTGCTAATGTGTTATGGGAAACACAAGAAGGTTTAGTGTGTCCTTCTAAAAATATAAAAATAGAGGAAATGACCTATATTGAAAAGGTCCATAAAAATGTCCCCCTCTCTCACATGTCTCAGAAGAGACACCTAACTGACCACAAGCCCAGCTTAGACACCAGAGCCCAAGGTAAAATGAAGAAGGCTGAGACTCTAGCAGAGCCTCCAGGTCTGGACGAGTATCCCAGGGCCAAGACACCTGAGTGGCTGGTGGCCCCGGACCGTGGCTTCAAGTGCATGGCCTGCTGCCAGGTGTTCCCCAGCTTACAGGTCCTGCAGGAGCACGTGGAGTACGGGGTCACTGAGGGCTTCAGCTGCCATGTTTTCCATCGTGCCATGGCCCGTATGAACCGCAAAAAGTGTCAAGAAGAGAACAGGAAACTTAAGAAGGCAACATTTAGATGGCAGAAGGAAAACCATCTTGGATTTAAGACAACCCCTTTCAACTAAACAGACTATTTTTCAGCCCCTGAAAGAGAGAAAGTGAAGTAGGTTAGACTACTGAGGGGCTAAACTTTTTTTTAGCAGCCACAGCACCCACCCTTTTTATGCATATCTACCACCTGCTCTACTGCCATAGCACAATATGAGCTGACAACCCCTTTTCATACTATCCACCACCTTCCTGAGGCAGAAGTCAGGTCACAGCCCCTGAAGGAGAGGAAGTAAACCTCTTTAAACTCTACTGAGGGGTTGTACTTTTTTTAGCAGCCATAGCACCCACTCTTTTCATGTATATCTAGCACCATCATCTCTAGTGATGTATCACTAATATGAACAGACAACCCTTTTTCATACTATCCACTTTCCTGAGGGAGAAGGCAGGTCACAGCCCCTGAAACAAAGGGAGTGATGCTCCTTATACTCTACTGAGGGGCTTCACTTTTTCCAGCAGCCATAGTACCCACCTTTTTAAGCATATCTACCACCATCTTTAGCACGAAACCATCAATATTAGAGAATAACCCCTTTTTTAACACTAGCCACCACTTTCATAAAGAAGAAGGCAGGCAAAAAAAAAAAAAAGACGTCAGGCCATAACATGCCAGTTATTGCCTTATTCTCTATCCAACTTATTACTCCCTACATGCAACATCCATGAATTCGTGCTTCTGCAAAAGAGGGTAGATCATACAGAATTTAAATAATACAGATTGTAATTCTCCTTTCCTGTACTCACCCCCACATTTTCCTAAAAGTGATCTTTAACAACCTTGCATATTTTTCTATATACTTGT
Organism: Saccopteryx leptura; assembly: GCF_036850995.1. Lineage (NCBI taxonomy): Eukaryota > Metazoa > Chordata > Mammalia > Chiroptera > Emballonuridae > Saccopteryx > Saccopteryx leptura. Next base: position 2,215,512 of record NW_027095702.1, read on the forward strand.
CTTTAAGAAACACATGCCTTTCCCATAGCTCCTTTGAACATCCTCCCCCACATAGTCTGACTGGAGGACTAACATTCTTATTATTGAGAGAGAAGCAAGGATGAAAAGAACAGCAACTATGATCCACAGGAAAGGACAGCACACAAGATGCATGCTCATTACAATCTCCCATCAATCTATCTATATAGAGGTCCACAATGCCACAGGGAAGTTCAAAGCTTAATACCTATAGAAGGGTAAAAGCTACCAACTTTTTAAAAACAAAATTTGCATGATTGCCTCTCATTTACACTTTTTTAATTTTGTAAATTTCCAAAGACACATTTTAATTTTTGTCACTCTGGCATCTTCAGAGGCTCAGAAAAAAATAAAAATTAAAAAAGTATTATTTATACTTCACAAAACCATACAGGAGAAATGAAATCAAAATAGTTCCACTTTTAAATTATGATCTCTATAATTTATAGCATTTACACTCTTAAAATGATTAAAGTGTACATCTTCACTAGCATTGTGGACACCTGGATGTATATACATATAGGTTACCTTGAAACCAATCACATTGTGCTCCATTCCTCCCCATAGATACACGTATGTGTGAAAATACATATAAATGTGCCAGTGTGCACAACTTGAAGAAGTGAACAGGTGGATTATACTAGCTGTCCGTTTTACCTCACTAGTATTTTTACACCTTCCATTGAACAGCGGCTCTGATTTTGAGTCAAATATGTGGGAAAGTCACAAAGACAAGCCAGGTAAAATCATTACTTCACAAATTGGCTTTCATGATCGACCTGGGGGTAAATATCTATCCATGTTCAACCAATCTATATCAATAGCTTGGGAAATTAAAACAGAAGAGACAGAGACGCTGGAGGTAGTGGCCAGTTATCCTTTGTCTGCAACTCAAATCGGGTGTATTCACTGATGAATCCTTTTTATGTTTTGTTTTGATTTGAAAGACCTGGCTGTTTTAAATGTGACTGTAGTCCACAAAACTCTGCACTCACACTTGAATAAATTTTTGATTTCTCTTTCATTAGCCTGAGTCATTTACTGTTGTTTGTAACATGATGTGCCTTCATTGATGCAAATTAGCTTCAATGTGATCATTTATTCCATTTTAATAGTTGGAATGATCTAATCTAGAAAGGAGTAACATTATATTCCTCTAACTTTATATTGAAACATAAGGGATATACTCACACTCAATGTCCTTGACTAACTAGGATGGGGCATTTAAAATGTTTGGGTCTGTAAACCAAATGACTTCAAAACAAAATCAAGTTCCATAGAGTAGACATGGGTTTAGATTCCTTACTGCTACTTAGCTGCTTTATCTACTTTCTGAATCAACACATCTCATCTTGACCATGGAGGCCATAATACCTGAAATAATACTAAGTGTGAGGGTAAGAAGGCACAAGTAAAAGCATCTAATAGAGGGTCTAGAATAGTTATAGGAAACTTTTCTTTCATTCATTTTTGAGATTTTTTAAAACCTTTGATTATTGGTTTGAATGTGATGTATCTAGGTAGGTTTTATTTTCAGTTTATATACTTTGAGATTTGTTGAGATTTAAATTTTTTAAATTTTTTGAAATATCATAAACTCACAAGACGTGGGAGAAATAGTCCAGAGACATCCCAGGTCCCCATCACCCAGCTTCTCTCAGCGTTAAGAACAGTAGTATCACCTCCAGGACACTGACAGGAACACTGCACTAAACCTGAGGGCAGACTCTACTCAGATTTACCATTTTTTCATGTATACATTCCTGTAGGAATTTATGTATGATTAGGGCATTTTATCACTTGTATAGATTTGTATTGTCATTACAAACAAGACACAGAGACTCTGTCTCCTCAGCAGTTTTCTGTCGCCTTTATCGTCATATCCATCCTCCCTTTCTAACACCTGGCATGTCTGCTTTCGTGAATTGTCTACAAAACAACAAAGAGATAGCTTTACTCATATCAGAGATGAAGGTTAATTTCCTTAGTGTACAAAAAGGTCCATGGAAATAATACCTAAAGAAAACAAAAACAAAGAAAAAAACTAAGAAAATAAACAACCTGGAACAGTTTCACTTAAAAAATACAAATAATTGGCCTGACCTGTGGTGACGCAGTGGATAAAGCGTTGACCTGCACCACTGAGGTCGCCGGTTTGAAACCCTGGGCTTGCCTGGTCAAGGCACATATGGGAGTTGATGCTTCCAGCTCCTCCCCCTTGTCTCTCTCTCCTCTCTCTCTCTCTCTCTCTCTCTCCCTCTCTCTCTCCTCTCTAAAATGAATAAATAAAATAAAATAAAATAAATACAAATAATTGACTAACCGCCAGTGGTGTAGTACATAGAGCATTGACCTGGGATACTGAGGACCCAGGCTTTAATCCTAGAGGTCGTAGGCCTGATTGCAGTCTCAACCAGCTTTAGCGCAGTCATAAACATGAGTGTATGTTCATAGACATGATCCAGTGGTCATAGAGTCAACCCCATCCAGTCATGTATGTAAAGCAATCAATTAACAACTAACGTGATGCCGCTCCAAGTTGATGCTTCTCATCTCTCTCCCTTACTGTAGGTCTGTCTGTCTCTGTCTCTCTCTCACTAAAAAACAAAACAAACAAAAAATACCCAAATAACCTTCATTATAATTAAAGGTACATAAAATCACTCTTTAAAGTTACAATAATGTTTTTATCTATTGTGTATAAAATTATGCAGGAAAATAAAAACATTATTTATTATTGATGAAAATATAAAAATTTTAAATGTACATACACTTTACTTACTTTTACTTATAAAGCTATATTTTATATTTGAACATATATAGATATACACATATACACACTAAATTATGTTCATTGTGTCATTTCACAAAAAAAATTTATTACAAATCATCACAACAAGCTAATTATTTTTCATTACATGACTGGGTAAATATATTATCTTTACAGACTGGAATACTAAAAAGGTACTTTAAAAATTAAACAGGTATAGAAAACACTCCAAATAACTTTTTAAGTGAAAATTATCTTGTATATACTGTATTCCCATGTATGTAAAAAATTTATACAAACCTAGGATCTATCTATCCATCCATTTTTATTTATTCTTTAAAGGCTAGGATCATTGGGTTTTGAATTTTAAAAGGCGCACTATAAATGTGGAGGTTTGGATATCTGATTTTCTGTTTATGTGATTTTAATTAGCCACTGACTCTAGCCTCAATATTTATTAGTTTTCTAACCTTCTGTTGGACTGCTCCCATTAAACATCCTCTCACTGTTGTATCGATGTAATGATAATATGGGCCGACTGAATTGTTTTCCAGGACATTTCTTTAAAGTTGTGAAGGTTAATGTCTAGTTGCCATTCAGATAGAATTTCTCTCCAAATAAAATAACCACATGGGCTCACATAAATCAAAATAGTTTTTATTTTAGCAAAATTAGGTTTGGAATTGAGGGACAGATTTTTATGTTTGTTTGTTTGTTTGCTTGTGTCTTTTGTGACAGAGACAGAGACAGAGAGAGGGCCAGATAGGGACAGACAGGAAGGGATAGAGATGAGAAGATGAGAAGCATCAATTCTTTGTTGTAGCACCTTAATTGTTCATTGATTGCTTTCTTATATGTGCCTTGACCAGGAGGCTACAGCAGAACAAGTGACCTCTTGCTCAAGCCAGCGAGCTTCAGTTCAAGCTGGTGAGCTGTGCTCAAACTAGATGAGCCCACGCTCAAGCTCAGAGTTTTGACCCTGGGTCCTCTGTTTCCCAGTCCGACGTTCTATCCACTGCACCACCGCCTGGTCAGGCAGAATTTATTTATTTTTTTATTTATTTATTTATTTATTTATTTATTTATTTATTGTATTTTTCTGAAGCTGGAAATGGGGAGAGACAGTCAGACAGACTCCCGCATGCGCCCGACCGGGATCCCCCTCCCCCGGCACGCCCACCAGGGGCTACCTCTGCCCACCAGGGGGCGATGCTCTGCCCCTTCGGGGCATCGCTCTGCCACGACCAGAGCCACTCTAGCGCCTGGGGCAGAGGCCAAGGAGCCATCCCCTGCACCCGGGCCATCTTTGCTCCAATGGAGCCTTGGCTGCAAGAGGGGAAGAGAAAGACAGAGAGGAAGGAGGGGGGGGTGGAGAAACAAATGGGCACTTTATCTGAGATAAAGAAAAGAGTCCTGAAAAATCCCAGAGGAAAAAAAACCTCATATATAGGGAAGGAAAGATAAAAAGTATAATCAACTTTTCCTCAAAAAACTGTACAAACTAAAAGAGAGGGAAATGACATATTTATATTGTAGGGGATAAACTAAACCTAGAATTCTGTATCCTACAAAATTATTCTTAAAAAATGAAAGAGAGGCCTGACCTGTGGTGGCGCAGTGGGTAAAAGCGTTGACCTGGAAATGCTGAGGTCGCCGGTTCGAAACCCTGGGCTTGCCTGGTCAAGGCACACATGGGAGTTGATGCTTCCAGCTCCTCCCCCATCTCTCTCTCCTCTGTTTCTCTCTCCCTCTCTCTCTCTCCTCTCTAAAATGAATAAAAAAAAAACACGTAAAAAAAATGAAAGAGAAATAAAGACCTTCTCAGATAAAATGGAGGAAATATGTCGCCAGCACACCTGCCTGCCTTGCAGAAAGTTGACTAAATAAGATGAAAGTGATATAGGTCAGAAACTCAGATCTGCATAAAGAAAGAAAGAGTATCAAAGGAATAAGATGTGAAACTAAAATACAAAATTTTATTTCTCTTATTCTTAATTTATTCACCAAACAACAGTATGTTCAAATAATAACAATATACAATATTTGATTATCGATGCTGATGTATTATATACTGCTCACAAAAATTAGGGGATATTTTATAGCTTTATATCCATTTTGAAATATTCCCTAATTTTTGTGAGCTGTATATATGCTTATGCATGCTTACATATAACTAAAATGAACAAAAACAATAATACAAGGAAAAACAGGAAGGCATTAGGACTATTTTGTCATTATAAGGTACTTTCACTACCTGTCAAGTGGCGTAATATAAAACAAAAGTAGACTTAGATTAATTGTAAATACATATTTCAAACTAAAGAACTAAAAATATTTTAAAATAAATATAACCCATCTATGTGGTGGGGGTCTGGGTGAGAGGGGTTGAAGGAACTGAGGAAAAAGAGAGAGAAAGAAAAACTTGTGAACATGGACAAAAGTATGGTGACTGCTAGGGGGCGTGGGTGAGAGGAGGTGTAGGAGAGCATATGGGGCTGACGGCGATAGAGGAAGACTGGGCTTGGGTGGTGAACACACAACACAGTGCACAGACGATGTGTTGTAGAATTGTGCGCCCGAGACCTATACAATCCTCTTAACCAGTATAACCCCAATAAGTTCAGTTAAAAAGAAATGAATAAATAAAAAAAAATAAATTTGGGTAAAAAAAAAGTTAATGCAGTAAGACAAGAAAAGGAAATTAAAATATAATGACTGACAAGGAAGAAATAAAACTATATTCACAGATCATATGACTATGGAAAATCTGAAAGAACTGCCAAAAATCCCTTTTGGAACTAATAAACAATTACATAAATGTTTTAGGATACAAAGTTGATATAAAAAAATTGTTTTTCTATATGCCAGAACAAAAAGTAAAATTTGAAATTCCATTTATAATCGCACCCTCCAAAATAAAATACTTAGGTATAAATCTAAAAGTAATATGTACAAAATTTATGAGGAAAACTTCTAAATTTTGACAAAAGATATAAAAAAAATGTAAATGAGTTTTTTTCTCTTTTTTTTGTTTTTTGTCTTTTTTTTGCTGAGGAGGAAGTGAAGGAAGGTATGAAGGTGTTAAATGATGCTGGGTGGAGACTTTACTTGGGGCAGTGAACAGAATACTGGTACAGAGATATGCTGCAGAGTTGTACATCCGGAACCTGTATAATTTTGTTAAGCAGTGTCACCTCAATAAATTCAATGGAAAACAAATACCTTTAAAAAAGAAGTAATAAGTAGTAAGATATTTCATGTTCATATATATGAAGACATGATATTGTCAAGATGTTAGTCCTTCCCAAATTAATTTATAAATTCAATGCAATTCCAATCAAAACTATTTTGTGAATATTGATAAACTGAAAAGTCTATATATTTCTTTAAATTAATTAATCTCTTTTTTATGTGAGAGGAGATAGACTCCTGTATGCACCCTAACAGGGATCCACCCAGCAACCCCTGTCTATGGCTGATGCTCAAATCAACGAAACTATCCTTAGTGCCTGAGGCTGATGCTCAAACCAACTGAACCACTGGTTGCAAGAGGAGAAGAAAAAGAAGGGAGAGAGAGAGGGGGGAAGAGGAGGAAACGGTCACTTCTCGTATGTGTCCTGACCAGGGATTAACCCGGGATGTCCACATACCAGGCTGACACTCTATCCACTGAGCCAACCAGCCACGCCCATAAACTTTAAAGTTTATATAAGGAGTCAAAAACCCCAGAATAGCCAACACAGTATTAAAGGAGAAGAGAGAGTTGGAGAACTGACACTACCCAACCTCAAGACTTACTCTAATGGTACAGTAATAAAAGCATTGTGGTAATGGCAAAAAAGAAGACAAATAGGTCAATGCAACAGGATTGAAAGATCAGAAAAGAACTGCATGAATACAGTCAACTAAACTTTGACAAAGGAACAAAGGCAATACAATGGAGCAAAAATAGTCTTTTTAACAAATGATTCTGGAACAAATAAATGGACATACAGATACAAAAATTCTAGACATAATCTTTATACCCTTTATAAAAAATGAACTCAGATTAGATCACAAATCTGAATGTAAAACACAAAGCAATAAAACTTCTACAAGATAACTTAGAAGGAAATCTAGATGACTGCTGGTTTTGGAAATGACTTTTTGATACAACACAAAGGTATAATCAATCAAAGAAAAAATTGATAAGCTGTATTTCATTAAATATTTCTGCTCTATCAAGGACACTTTTAGGAGAATAAAAAAATAAATGACAGATTCGGAGAAAATATTTTCAAAATACACATCTGATAAGGGTCTATAATCCAATTATACAAAGTCTCAAAATTCAATAGTAAGAAAACAGCACAATTTAAAAAATGGGTCTAAGACCTTAACAGACACCTCACCAAACATCATATACAGATGAGAAATAACCATCTGAAAAGATGCTTTACATCAAATGTCATTAGGAGAATGGAAAATAAATGAGAAGATATCCCAACACTCTTATTGGAATGGTGAGCATAAAGAACACTGACAACACCAAATGCAGACAAGGATGTGGAGTAACAGGGACTCCCATTGATTCCTAGTGAGGATGAAAAAATTACATTCATTTTAGAAGACAGTTTGGTGCTCTCTTATAACACTAAACATCCTCTTATCACATAATTCAGCAACCATGCTCCTTGAATTCATCCAGAGTAGCTGCAAATTGAGGTCCACATAAAATCTCACACATGGAGATTTTAATCTCAGCTTTATTATAATTGCCCAAACTGAGAAGCAACCAGGATTTCTTTCAGTAGGTGACTAGATAAACAGTGGTTCATTTAAGAAAACACTGTATTTTTTTAGTGATAAAGAGAATAAGATTTTAAGCCAAGAAGAGACATGAAGAAAATTAAGTGCATCTTACTAAGTGAATAAAGGTAATTTGAAAGGCTACATACTGTATGATCCCAGTTTATGATACTCTGGAAAGGCAAATCTCTGTTATCAGTAAAAAGCTGAGTGATTGTCAGGGGGTGAGGAGAGGGAGGTTTGAATAGGAGGAGCACTGAGGACTCATAGGGAAATGAAGTTATACTTTGAATGCTATAGTCATGTATATATATCATTATACACTTGTCCAAGCCCATGGATTTATAACAGTAAGAGGAATGCTAATGTATATCACGGATTTAACTGATTACGATTTGTCATTGTAAGCTCATTAACTACGACAATTATACCCCTCTGGTGGTGCATATTGCTATTGAGAAAGGCTGTCTATGTGGAGGCTAGGGCTATATAGAAATCTCTGTACCTTCTGCTCCATTTTTCTGTTTCCAAAAACTGTTCTAAAAAATATAATCTATTAAAAATATATATGTGTATATATGAATAAATGTTAGTGAAAATTAAGTATTTTTACAGGTATCAATATAAGTGTATTACTAACATAATACTGGGTGAAAAAATCCATATAAATTTCAAAACCACAAATAATTACATGATGCTAAAAGTCCTAATATGGTAACTTGGGGGGGTGCCATATTATGTTAACATAAAGGTTTCTAGGGACATTCAGTGTTTGTTCTATTTATTTACCTGAGTGATAGCTGAATTACTGTATTCATATTGTGAAAAGTTACTGCTCTATATACTTATAAATTATGTACTTTTATATGCATATTATAATTTGGCTGAAATGCTAAGATATTTTATTTCATATTTTGTTAGAGTTGTATGAAATTTTAAATGACTTAGTTTCAAAAATAGTTCTATTTCCCTTTCTCCTTTCAGTAGAACTCTGTAACTTTATTTGATTGCCTTACCCTTAAATTTTGAGGAGGACTGCTTCTGTTCTTTTTAACTTTTCATAGATCCACTGCTCATAGAAATATAACCAAACCCTTGCAGCTATACTGACAATTAATAATTGAGTGTTATTTGTTACTCCTGGACCTTGATATTATAAAGTACATTTATAGAATACAAGGTAAAGAAAATATAAGTAAGTATTCATCTTCCTAAATTTTTTCATTTTATCCTGAGGTATATTTTATTCAACATAAGTGTCTTAAACTAAAAAATTCCATGTAATTTGCATTCATGAGTTTTTTAAATAGTGAAATGGGTCAAGAAGAGAAAAAATGTGATTAGATAATGTTACAAATGATGCTTGCAAATTTGTGGAGAGTGAAGTTTTTAAAATGAAAAATTCCTAAATATTAAGAATCAATGAAAAATATAATCTGATTTGGAATAGTGGGACATTTTAAATACGTTGTTATAACAAGCAGATCATTCATAGTGAATATAAGTAGACTTAGGAAGTGCTGAGTATATATTAAAATTTGTTAGGTAAAAATAAAGCAGAAAATATGTAGCAAAGATAAAGTAATGAAATTATGTGAGGCCTTCTGTCCCATCTACATTGAAGCAAATGACAAAAATAGTATTTCTAGAAGAATATATGAGAAAAAGAAATTTTCCAAGTAAAAATGTCACCAAGTTTAGTCAGTTTTTTGAAAAAAATTTATTTATTGATTTTAGAGAGAAAGGAGAGAGAAAAAAAGACATACACATCAATTTGTTCCTATATGTGCCCTCATGGGGTATCAAACTGGCAACTTCTATTAAAAGACACTCTAACGGTTAGAGTCTAACCAACCAAGCTATCTTGTCAAAGCAAGTTAGGTCAGTCTTAAAAAGTACAGTTTTTACTTTCACAGAAAAGATTTTGAGAATTAAATTTACTAACACAGAAAATTGTAAATAACAGGAAAATGATTACCTTACTTATAACATTCTAATATATGTATTTATAAAAACTTTGTACAAGGATTGGAAAGTATTGATTCTCTAGTGGGCTGAAAAATTTGAGCCAAATTGTCAAAGCTTGCAATCAACCCTCTGGGGAGGAACAATCAATATCCCAGCTCCTACTTGCCAAACTGTAACTCTATTAACAGGATTCAGTTCATAGAAAGAACTGGGTAAGAATGAACACACTTCATTTAATAGTATAAGTTTTGTTTGAATCTAAGCTGACAGCAAGTGTGTAACTAAATCATAGTTTCAATACATTTTTAACTTCCATCACTGATATACAAATCCTCAAGCTCTTCTCCCCTCTAGAAAGGAATAAATTGGCTAGTGAGAGATTACTTTTTTTCTAAACAATCCATTATTATGGGCTCTGTTTTGCTAAGAAGGTATGTAACATGAAGAATTTGTATCTACCTTTAAAGAGGTTTTTGAAATGTATTGAATATTATATTCTAGGTATGCTTCCATGTTTTAAAAGCAAAAAAAATAATGTTGAAAACATTTCTTAGAAAATTTCAATTTTTTTATATTTCAAATAATCCAAAATCTGCATACAGTATAGGCATTTAGCCATGAAAAATATTTTAAGTTATCTGAAATCAATCGTTAAGAGTTTGAAATAAATATATACACATACAAATACATGTGTTTACATTCTGACTATAAAAATCTTTGTATGTGATTTTTACTTACATTCTTAGAAGCTACTTTTTATGTTTGTTTCTGTCTTGCAAAAAGATTTTAAGTCTTTTTCTAAGTATTCGTGTATGTGTCTGATATGAGTTTTAAGGAACTATTATATATATATATTTATTTATTTATTTTAAAGTGGGTTGGGACCAGCAGTGCCTCCCACTACCTTTCTTTATTTTTATTTTTATTTTTATTTACTCATTTTAGAGGGGAGAAAGAGAGACAGAGAGAATGAGAGAGAGAGAGAGAGAGAAGAGAGAGAGACAGGGAGGAGGAGCTGGAAGCATCAACTCCCATATGTGCCTTGACCAGGCAAGCCCAGGGTTTTGAACCGGCGATCTCAGCATTTCCAGGTCGACGCTTTATCCACTGCACCACCACAGGTCAGGCAGAACTATTATATTTTTTATCTCTACTTCATGTGAATTCTTATTAACTTCAAAGGGAACTATTTCAAATGTGGAAGATCTAAGTAACTATACGGAGGGAAGTGGAAATCACCCTCAGAACTCAGACAAACGTTAGCTTCTGAAGTTTAATTCTAAAACACAAAAGCTAGTTCATCCAGTTGTGTTATGTCAAAGATAGGAAGAAAAAAAGAACATGCATTACATATATAAATATATACATAGATTCTCTTCCTAGCTACAACTGTTGCATCTACTAGAAGATGCCATTAGAGTATCATGTAGGATTTATCTAACAATAGTACTAACTTGCATCAAATTCTAATAAAAAAGAGAGTATTTTGTCCGTTGTCAGGCAACCTCCTTGTTCAATCTCTAGATCCTTTCAAACTGACCCTGTGTAGCTCACACTATTTATTTAAAAAAAAGATAAAGTTATTGAGAATCTATTCAGTAGTAGGAGACTGCCACGGGGGGGGGGTGTCCTAAAGCAGTATTAGTTGGATGAGTGAATGCATGAACAAATGTATGAAGGAAGAAAAAGTTTTATATTTGGGGTGTGCTACTAGAGATTAAATAAATTAAGCACCCAGAGATCTAACCACGCAGAGATTCCAGTCTGGTAGATTGGATGAAGAAAAAAGGTTTGAGGAAGTTCAGAAAAGAGAGCTCACTTCCAGCTCTGGGGTTCAGAGAAAACTTCACAGAAGATGGGGAATTGAAGATTAACACTGCTGGGGAGAAGATTCAGGCTGGGTGGAAGGACAGTAAATAAAATTGGGTGCATTGAGAAGAGCATGAGTGAAACCAGGGAAGTCAGGGAGAACAAGAAACAGCAAACAAATAATTCAGTTAAAACCAGAATACAGGTTAGCCATGAGAATCAAGGGTAAATAAAATAAAGGTAAATATTTATCTACAGATAAATAAGGTTATGTCTTACACATCAAACCAATGTGTGGAATTTTATACTGTAGTCAACAGAGAACCACTAAAATTGGAGGGTAAGGAACAGATGGAGAGTGGTTGACATAATAAGCTTCCACTGCTATGAGCTTTCTATTTTAAGTAAGATGTATTTTAACATTGTAATATTTATTCGTGAACTATAGCAATTAATTTTAATAAAAGGCTTCTCTCAATTTGCTGCCATTTCACCTCAAGAGGCAAGGTGAAGAAAAAGAAAATAACTTAAAGTTAATCAGTTCTGAGACATTGGATAAACTCCTTCTGGACGCCAAAATAAAATTTTGTAAAAGAGAGGATTAGGCCCAAGAACTCTTAGGTTTCTTTCAATACTAATATATTCAGTTTATAAAATCCTATTATGTTTAGCCCATTCTCTGAAAAGACACTGATGCTTTGACTCTGACATTTGTTGAAAGGGACTGTAGAACTTCTGGGACTAGTCTTAAAACACTCCAAGGTTAACTGGGAACTTTAGGTTCCTTATTTTTGTATTCTATTCAGTTTGTACTAATGAAGTTTTTACTTAAATGGTGTATCATAGAACTCTGCTTAGGATCAGGTAGTTTCAGTCAATACACAAATTTCTCAGCATTGAATGGGTCACAATTTTATTATATTCCACCAGCATAATAATGAAATATACATGAAAACCTAAGGTATTCAAAAAAATTTATAAGACTATATATACATATATACATGTCATGTCTCTGTATGCTTTCACCTACACAGAGTTTTGTTTATGGTATTATGAGAACTTCACAATAAACTATTTTCTCTATAGCTTTTACTGGCAAAAAATAAAACTAAAGTAATATATGATATAAGAACCCTTTCTTGATTGAAAGTGATAAACTGAAAATATTTGAGAAATGGTCTTAACCACTTATTTAGTTTTCAGAAATTAGGAGTTATTTTTAATTTCCCTTAATGCCTGCATACATTGTATTATTTGAAACTGAATTTCTCATGGCAGGTTACAGTAGGCTTTCCAATTAAGTTGTAGACAAGAGGGTCCTTCACAAAACACTGAATTTCATCTATTTTAGTAAATCCACACATCAGTTTATAGAACTGCTTCTTAACTAAGAAAACTACACATGACCTGAATCTTATGGGCAATTCTTTAAACTGTCACTTCTCTACAGTTCTTTTTTATCCCTAATCTCTATTAGAGTCATCTTTATTACTGAGGAGTTTTTACAAGTGAAAAGGCCAGTGTCCTTTGTTTCACCTACCACCTTAAGTGAGAAAGTATTATCGGTGCTATTTGGATATCTGAGTTTCAATACAGAACACTACATTCTACATTTTTATCTTAATTTCCTGTTTCCAAACAGAATGATTGAAATGTCTTCTGACTACAGACCTCAGTGAAAAGACTAGCCCATTTCATGTTATTTCCCTCTAATGACATACACATGGAGGTATACTAAGCAAAATCCCTTAACCTCTGTGGTCCTCTATTTTTTTTTTCATTTTTCTGAAGCTGGAAACAGGGAGAGACAGTCAGACAGACTCCCGCATGCGCCCGACCGGGATCCACCCGGCACACCCATCAGGGGCGACGCTCTGCCCACCAGGGGGCGATGCTCTGCCCATCCTGGGCATTGCCATGTTGCAACCAGAGCCACTCTAGCGCCTGAGGCAGAGGCCACAGAGCCATCCCCAGCACCCAGGCCATCTTTGCTCCAATGGAGCCTTGGCTGCGGGAGGGGAAGAGAGAGACAGAGAGGAAAGCGCGGCGGAAGGGTGGAGAAGCAAATGGGCACTTCTCCTGTGTGCCCTGGCCGGGAATCGAACCCGGGTCCTCCGCACACTAGGCCGACGCTCTACCGCTGAGCCAACCGGCCAGGGCCCTCCTCTATTTTTTAAACTGCAAAATGGACACAATAAACTTGACTTGACTCCAAGGATACAACCTATGGAACTCAGTAATTTATTATAATTCATTAAAATGCACTTCCAAAATAGAACATACCACCAAAATGCAAAATATTATTAAATATTCAGAGTGAGTTTTTTTCTCTGAATTTATTATCGTGGTGCTCAAATGAATATCAATAATGTGAACTCTGTGGGAAACAATTTCAATTATTCATGGGAGTAACGTCTATAATGCGTTGTTGGTGGATATGCTATGCAACCTATTTTAACTTATTCACTATGATAGTTTCTGACAAAAACTCCCTCTCTGGGTAATGTGAAATGAGATACTTTAGGCAGCTATTTCTTTTAACAACTCTTCATCTGATATACAATTTTATAGGAAAGTTACTGCAATCTGTTTCAAACTTTTTGTCTTCAGGGAGGCCAATTCACCTGCATCAAACTTCTGTATCCTCAAATGAATGAGAAAGGCTGGAAGGCAAGAGGGCTGTGCTAAGAAGGAAAAAGAAAGCGACATAAATCAAGAGAGATAAGTCAAACAGAACCTAACAGTGCTGAACATAGAAACTTATGCCACAGAAATGAAATATACACTAAATGGGCAATTTATTTTTTCAGGCAAGAAAGTTCCATATTCTGAATGAGTTTAAACTCTGAACAAAAAACTGGCATTGGGAAGATGCCATACTTTTTAGATAAAAATGATGTCTAGAGTAATCAGAATGGGGTTAGAAGATAGAAAAATGAAAAAATAAAATAGATAATATGCTTATAAAGTCTAACGTTCCACACTGGACAAATTATTTGTGAAATTCTTCATAACTTATGTTTCCTAGGTAGGCATTATTGATGATATATGTAAAGAAACATTAAACTAGAGACACATTTTTAGAAAATACATTACATTGGGCACAGAAATCTGTACCTATGGAATGAGCCCAGATTTCTATTGTGATTTAGTTGGAAATTCGTGAGTAAGATGATCCGTTCTGTATTGAAGTGAAGGATTAAAAAAGTAACAGACATTGGCTGAAAAAAGACATCTCCCTAAGGTCTGTCATTAGAAACCTGTTTTAATGGTACTCTAATTTAACACCATTGCTTCAAGTAAAGACGGTCATTACCCCCAAAACCTACTGTTCTTTTATATACTTCTTAAAAGATCCACTTAAAAGATAGTTATTATCTGGCCTTATTATTTCACTTTAAATTCTTTTTAAAAAGATATGAAAGAAGCTGTTCATAGCAACATTAATTATCATGTTGAATTCAGGAAATATTCTTAAGTTTTCAATAGCAATTAATTTAGTGTATTATGCAACAATAAATACAACAGGTATGAGACCATAAAGAACTCTTGAAAGTATAATAAACAATTTTGAAACAATAATATACATGTATATACAAACTTTTCAAATAATTATATACATTTAAATATTACATGAAATTAAAAAAGCAAAATTAGAGTCTATTTACTTATTATATTTTATTTTTAGATCAGAGGAGGGGAGATAGAGGGACAGACTCCTGCATGCGCCTGGACCGGAATCCACCCAGCAACCCCCTCTGGGACCAATGCTAGAGTACTGACCTATTTTTAGCTCTTGAAGCTGACACACTTGGAACAACGGAGATTTCATCCTTAGTACCTGGGGCCCCACTTGAAACAATTGGGCCACTGGTGTGAGAGGAAAAGAGGAGAGCAGGGGGAGAGAAGCAGATGGTAACTTTTCCTGTGTCCTTACCTGGGGATTGAACCCAGGATGTCCATCCACTGAGCTGACATTCTATCCACTGAGCCTCCAGCCAGGGCCAATTAGATCCTATTTAGAAATGTGCAAAATTATGGATGGATTTTAGCTTCTGTAATGTTTTAGATTTTAATTCTCATCTTTCATAGGAAAAAAACTTAAGAGAGTAGGTACTCAAAGGAAAGAAAATTGAAGCATTTAAGAAGGACCCACTTAGCCCACTAGTACAATGAAATAAGTGTATTTGTATATTCAAGAGAGATGTGTTTTATTGCCAGGTAGAAAAAGTAGAAAATTTAATTAGATGTTGAGTACCTATTGTATGCCAGACATTGAGTACCTAATGTGTGATTTAACTTTTGCTCATTGAACTTTCACAAGCCAAAAAGACTTGTTTAAATCCCAAAGCGGCAGAATAAAGATTCAAACTGAGGCCTGACTGAGTCATAGGCCTACCACACTGTCCACATTTTCTCCATCCAGATCAGAGGGAATCCTGGGAAGTGAAACATTAGCTGGGCTCTTCAGGAGGATTCTGACCAGATGCATAGGCAAGGAGCAAGAAGAGGTGCCCACCACCAGATCCTGGAGTGGGAAGTGACAGGGAAAAGAGATGATGCCGAGCTACACTTTTATTAACTCAGAATTATATTTGGTACTGTGACTTTAAATTTTTAAACCGCTGACACTTTAAGACAAAACATCCAACATTATACAAAATCAGAATAGATATTTTAATTCACAAGTAGCTTGGTTCACCTGGGGCTTCAGAAGCAAGGCCACACTTCTCTCCTGGGGAGAGAGGTATATAAAGTTCAAATTAATTATGCTAGTTGGCACCTCAAGGGGAACACTCTTGATCTGATATCCAAAAGTGCTTCCATTAGTAAGGACTGCTGTTTTTTGGACTGCTTACTTGGCAATAAAAGAGAGAATAGAAAATCAACGATGAACAAATAGAAGTTGTACAAGACACAAAGTCTCTAAAAGTGAAGATTTACAGATATTTGGACTTCACAATTATGAAATAGTCTCCAGAGAATTAGAAGGAACCCATTGCAAATTCTCCTAATTGAGCTTACAAAATCTTAGGCACATTGGTGCTATTGATCCCTTTTTCTGACCTCCCTGGAAATGGGAAACTTTCTTTTTCCCAAATAAAAAACAAAGAAAAGGAGGAAAAGGAAAGAAAATAAAAAGGGTAGCATACAGAGTTCTCAATAGAAGACAAAAGGTTCACTGACAGGAAAGAATAGTAGTTGATGTGATGCGTCCCACATGCACGACGGACGGACGTTCCTGGGGTCACTGGTCTGCAGTTCTGTCTGAGACATCTGTTCTCCATGTCTGTATTGTCCCTAGATTTGGCATTTTCTGGAGAAATGGGGGTATAGAGATCCTTGTGCCTAGGGATGGATTTCTTGAGCTATACAGTGTCTATACAGTATAGCAGTGCCTATACTGAACAGGCACTGCTTTGATCTTGCCACAAATCAAGATAAGGCTTGTAGAGCTCTATAATCTCAGAGGCTTGCTGTGTTTCTTATCTCCCTGTTTCTCAAAGCCACTACCCCTTTTTAAAAAATATATATATTTTTTATTTATTCATTTTAGAGAGGAGAGAGAGAGAGAGAGAAAGAGAGAGAGAGAAGGGAGGAGCAGGAAGCATCAACTCCCATATGTGCCTTGACTGGGCAAGCCCAGGGTTTTGAACCAGCGACCTCAGCGTTCCAGGTCGATGCTTTATCCACTGTGTCACCACAGGTCAGGCCAGCCACTACCCTCTTGATAGAGGTTTCTTTGAAACAGCACTATGGAGTAATGTTATATGAGTAACATTTTATTTCATTAGATAAAAGCAGCATAGTTATATAGGTATACATGTAGAGGGATAGCCATTTAAAATCTTGTAAATATCTTGTACCTTAAAATACCTTGTACCTTAATTTTAATTATTAATACATTAATACATTGTTCAATTTTTTTATCAGTAAAGACAAAATTTAGGGAAAAAACCAACTTGTGAAATTCAGATATTTCATAACTGTCTTGAGGTGATAATGAAATAGGCCATCTTAATTAACACGTATTTTAATTGAAGAGGATAATTAATGTGTTCATATTCATCTTTTCTCCTCTTATCACATGGGTGAATTTTAGTCAAGCTGTATACAGATATTGAAAATATGGGTTTGAGGTATTGTTTTAAAAAAACACCATATAACTTCAAACATTCTAATTTTGCCTCCTAACAGGTTGTTTTTAAATCGATATTCCCTCACAATCAAACCCTTGATCTGATTCAATGAATGTTTATACTAGTTGCTTCAGGAAAAGTATGTTTTAAGTATTTCAAATTTGCTATTCTTTGCTGTTTTAATTCATTTTTGTCTGCTGGTAAAATCCTGAGATTTAAATTGCTTGATTTTTCTTTTTTTTAATGTAGAAAATGCTAGCCATTCTTGTTGAAAAAGTTATTTGAGGCAAAGGACAGAATTCAAAACTTAGGGAAAATGGCCCTTTAAAAAAGAAAAAAGAACTATTGCTCATTGCAAATACAATTCCATCATTTGTTCAAAGGAGGTGCTAGTGAAGTTAAATTAGATTAAAATTCTTTTCTTTCAAATGTTGTGTGTTTCAAATTATTGATGATGCGATAGGATCGTATCTACCAGAATTCACCATAAAAGTTAATTCATTTTAGTTAGAAGTTTGAATTTCTATGTTCAATATACTAGTAATTCCTGATCTTTTTAAAATTAGACGAGTTGAGATTTTTTAAAAATTTCTTTCTTTGCCTGGATTTTTAGAGTATGCCTAAAGCATATCTACTGATTTTTTATAAAGAGTTGCATCACTGGGGAGTTTTAAAGCGCTAGCAATTCAGCATCAGTTTTCAGAAAGAATGCTAAAGTAGTTGCAATTAGCTGAATATAGAGTTTAGTCAATCATACATAAAGCCTTTCTGTCCCCTCCACTCTTCCTCATCTATCTCTTTATCTCTTTATCTATCTCTTTATCTATCTCTCTATCTATCTATGTATCTATCTATCTATCTATCCATCCATCCATCCATCCATCCATCTACCCACCCATCCACCCACCCACCCACCCATCCACCTACCTTATCTATGTAAAAGCAGGATGACCTGCTTTTCCTGAGAGTCTTCCTATCTCTTCAGAGTGAATTATAACATGGTACATGATACTAAGGCAGTATCTCCTCAGTGTAGCTAACACCTTTTTTATTACCTGTTTTTGTAACAGTTGGAGATCTAAATACTTGTTCAGTTCTTTCTCATTTATGTCTTTTTTTCCCCCTGGAGCATGGTAAGACTAAAGAGATAGATTTTATCTTTCAACTAAACATGAAGTGTGAAATATTAAAGGAAAATGGTACTCAAGATTTTTTTAACCTGTCAGAAACTTCTATATCATAAGCTAAGTAAAGGAATATAGTATTTAAATACAACACATTTAATGGGTTACACTTCTTCTGTTAGGAAATCTTATTAGTGATAACATTTTGATGCATTTGTAAATACTTTCTATTGCTTTACTTTCCAATTTCAAGATGGCAGAGTAACAATAAAAAATCCCATTACAATAAATGGTAATGATAAGAAAGATAAAAACACTCTGATGAAAATAAAGTCACACTCAATAACAGGAAAATGAACTCTTGGTGGACCAGTGTCAAAAAATCAAGTTGAAGTAAACTTAGGATACACAAACAGAGTAGTAAGCTTAGGTTACTCATGGGAAATTTCAAACACATAGATAAACAGACAGTGAAAAATCAACACCAAAGAAGCTGACAAACTCAGTGAAAGACTTGCACCTGAGGAAGCAGATTTATCGGAACAATAAGAAAAGTGCTTATATTCAGATAGGTTTAAAAAACCATGAAATAAAATAAGATATAAAAGTAAATGTGGCTATTAAAATCAACAGAGATCTAAAAAAATGAAAAACAGATTTTCTAAAAGAAACTTAGATAGGCTTAATAAAAGATAGGACATTGCTGAAGAATGCATTAGTGTCTAGAAAATGAAGCTAGGCTTTCTTCTGAAATGAAACAAAAAGAAATGAAGATTAGGAATATATGAAAAGAAAGTTAAAAAAACTAAGAAGAACTCAGAAGTTCTACTATCTGTCTAATAGGAAAGAAAATAGGAGATGACAAAATATTTGAAGAAATAAAGTTAGAGAATTTCAAAGAACTAATGAAAGATACAGAAAAACTCCAGGGTCTTAAACAGTATTTTTTTAAAAACCTAGATAAATTATAATGAACCCTTAGGATATAAAGAGAAAAATCTTCATCAAAATAATCATTAAAAAAAAATAATAATCAACTCTTCTGTAAAATTTTTCTCAATTCCAAGTCAGTCACTCCCTCCTTTGCATTCCCTGAGCCTTTTACTATCCATCATATTGCAATACTTATTATTCAAGTACTACATCATGTGATGTATCATTTATCAGTTCACATTTGTTTCTAACAACATTGATTGTAAGGAAGGAGAAACTGCCTGCATATCACAATGTCTGGCATTAGGCACTGATCAACAAAAGGCTGCTAAATAAGTTGTATTGACAAGGGTTTTACTTGAGATTCATTTGCCATAAAGTCTTAAGTTAAAATCTGAAAGGTGGAAAAAGAACCAGTACTCAACACAACAGCTACATGCTTTTTGCATTAAAATGCACTGTTGTATATAGTTTTTCTAAAGAAAAAACATTCATACTCTGTAACCTCATCAGTTTACTGCAAGCATTCTTAAATTTCACAAAGAGATATGGTCTGACCAGGTGGTGGCGCATTGAATAGAGCATCAGACTGGGACACGGAGGACCCAGGTTCAAAACCCCGAGCTTGCCAGCTTGAGTGAGGGCTCATCTGGTTTGAGCAAGGCTCACTCGATCTGCTGTAGCCCCCCCCCCCGGCCCCATCAAGGCATATATGAGAAAGCAATCAATGAACAACTAAAATGCCACAACGAAGAATTGATGCTTCTCATCTCTCTCCCTTCCTGTCTGTCTGTCCCTGTCTATACTCTGTCTGACTCTCCCTTTGTCTCTGCAAAAACCAAACAAAAAAAACCAACACACAAAAACAAAACAAAAAAATTTCACAAAAGTATTTACCTGTAGTTATGACTCCCACAAAGGCACTGATATATACAAGCAGAAAGTGAGGCTGCTAAAGTATGCATTACATATACCTGGAAAAAAAAAAACCCAAAACAAAATTAATTATGTAAGGTAACTTTTTGTAAGACCTAATATAATCAGCATTTTAAAAAAGATGAAAAAATAATTTTGCCCTTATAAACTACTTCTTTTTTTTTCCTTAACACTCATTTCTAACTTTTAAGGTCTCACTAGAGACAAAGAAAAAATACCGAGCCTTTGGCAGAAATTATAAAGCACATATCTGCTACCTAATTTCAATTTCAAGAACAAATGGGAACAGATGTTAGCTATTCAGTAGTGCATGAACCATGTATTAAAAGCAAACCCTTTAAGGTTCAACCTGCTTCTTCCTCAACCAAAATATAAAAAAGCACAGACTGACAAAGGACAGTTCACCGATGGACAGGACATTGAAAAATATGCTGCCACATATTCTAGGTACTATAGTAAAAACAATTTAAAGAGGGTTAAATTTTAGAGAAAGAAGAAGATAGCAATTAAAGGAAAACATTTATTTTGGGGAAGAGGTTTTAAATAAAGCATGAGGAGAAATAACAGAAGCAGATCTGAGAATGAAAGAGAAGTGTAACCTAGATAAGAAACTAGACTATTAAAAGACTAAGCTCTTCATCTAATTATGAAGCATGACAGTCTTTTATGTTGATAAAAACAGTGAATAACAGAGTAAAATCTCGTTGCTATTTCTACTTCAATGATCAGTAAGACATGCAGTGTGAATTAAATCCAAGAATATCGCCATGTATAGAATGAAGACAGCAGAGACCACATATGGAATATTGCACAAGTGATCAGAATATTGTCCAATCAAAAGGTGGAGCAGGCCCTGGCCGGTTGGCTCAGTGGTAGAGCGTCGGCCTAGCGTGCGGAGGACCCGGGTTCGATTCCCGGCCAGGGCACACAGGAGAAGCGCCCATTTGCTTCTCCACCCCTCCTCCGCGCTTTCCTCTCTGTCTCTCTCTTCCCCTCCCGCAGCCAAGGCTCCATTGGAGCAAAAGATGGCCCGGGCGCTGGGGATGGCTCTGTGGCCTCTGCCCCAGGCGCTAGAGTGGCTCTGGTCGCAGCATGGCGACGCCCAGGATGGGCAGAGCATCGCCCCTTGGTGGGCAGAGCGTCGCCCCATGGTGGGCGTGCCGGGTGGATCCCGGTCGGGCGCATGCGGGAGTCTGTCTGACTGTCTCTCCCTGTTTCCAGCTTCAGAAAAATGAAAAAAAAAAAAAAAAAGGTGGAGCACATTTCACCACTTATCGAATCTGGGCTGCCCTTGTAACTTGCTTTGTCTAAGAGGATACAACAGAAGTCATATATGAATTCTGAACCTAGTCCTTAAAAGGTCTTGAAATTTCTACTCTTGCTGCTTTTCAAAATCCTGCAACCATAATGTGAAATAATCTAGTTGTGGTTGTTAATTTTATGTGTCAACTTGACCGACTCGAGGTGCCCAGACATTTGGTCAAGCATTATTCTGGGTGCATCTGTTAGGGTGATTTTGGAGATTAACATTTGAATTGGATCACTAAGCAAAGCAGATATGAGTATGCTTCATCCAATCAACTGAAGACCTTCATAGAACAGAAAGGTTGAGCATGAGCGAACTTCTGTCTGGCTGCATCGAGCTTGGACATGAGTCTTTCCTGCCACTGAACTAGAACTGAAACACTGGCTCTTCTTGGGTCTCAAGCCTGCTGCTGGCTTTCAACTGGTCCTCAGGACTTCAGAGTTAAACTGAAACTATGTGGTCAGCTCTACTGTGTCTCCAGCTTGCCAACTGCAGATCTAGGGACCTCTCAGCCTCCATATCATGTGAGTCAACAGCTTATAATAATGCTTTTTATATACACACACCCCCCTTATTGGTTCTGTTTCTCTAGAGAACCCAGACTAATGTACTAGCTTCCCTGTTGGAAGATGAGACACATAGGACCCAGATTCTTTGGTCAGCTCTGCAAGAGTCTGCTGACCATCTGAAATATAAGTGAAATCATCCTAGATCATTCAGAATCCAGTCAACCTACCAGTTCCCCAAAGATAAATGAAAGTATCCAGAGATCAGCCCAGCTGGTCCAAACCAGAACTGATGAGCTAACACACAGAAACACGGGCAAAAACAAATGATGGCTATTTTAGGCTACTAATGTTTCAGAATGGTTCTTAAGCAACAAAAGCTAACCGATATACCAGTGGTATACTTACTATTAAAGTTATATATGGAATAGAGTTTGGCCAAAATGAGCACAATTTGAAGGAAATTAATTCCTAACTGTAGAAGACGCAATGGGGACATTTAGTTATACCACAGAGCAGTATAGGAAAAGAAGTGGTAAAATGAAATTACAAGGGTTAAGGTTATTCAAGAGGGTAAAACTCTAGGAGAGGTCACCATTAGGTAAAGCAGAAAATCAAGCTAGTGTGATATCGCCACCTGTGAGGAATTTGAGAACCAGATGACAGACTATAAGGGGAAAAAATATAGATTCAAAAATAGTCAAACTTGGTCATATATTAAAGTATCTCACTATGTTTGGAGAGTAAAAATGATATATGAAATGTGATATTAATGGTAGATAAAGTGGAGTGGTGATGGATGGGAAGATGAATGGATGGTAACTATCTATATGATTAGTTTTGCATAAGTCACCAAAGGAAATTCTTTTTCTTTTTTTTTTTTACATAGAAAGAGAGAGAGTCAGAGAGAGGGATAGATAGAGAAAGACAGACAGGAACAAAGAGAGATGAGAAGCATCAATCATCAGTTTTTTGTTGCACCACCTAGTTCATTGACTGCTTTCTCATATGTGCCTTGATTGGGGGGGGGGGCGGCTACAGCAGACCGAGTAATCCCTTGCTCAAGCCAGTGACCCTGGGTCCAAGCTGGTAGGCTTTTCTCAAAACAGATGAGCCCGCGCTCAAGCTGGTGACCTTGGGGTCTCGAACCTGGGTCCTCCACATCCCAGTCTAACACTCTATCCACTGTGCCACCACCTGGTCAGGCCTAAGGAAATTCTTAAAAATATATATTCTTGAGACTCACTCTCACAGACAAATTCAGTAAGTTTGGAGTGACATGAACAAGCCAAACATTTAACAAGCACTTAAGGTGATTCTGCTGTAGTCAGAATCATGAGTCACTACCTAGCCTAAAGGAATGACAGACAAGATACCTCATATTATCCTGAAAATATGTAACTTTAAATACTAACAAAGAAATAATGTACATATTATAAACTTTACATCAAAATGTTAAGTTTCTATCTCTAAAATACAGCCTTCTGGCTAAGCGTACTGCTAAAGAAATTACTCATGTACTGCATATATA
Organism: Saccopteryx leptura; assembly: GCF_036850995.1. Classification (NCBI taxonomy): domain Eukaryota; kingdom Metazoa; phylum Chordata; class Mammalia; order Chiroptera; family Emballonuridae; genus Saccopteryx; species Saccopteryx leptura. The sequence goes on from NW_027095702.1 coordinate 2,239,341, forward strand.
CCAATTACTCTTATCTTAATAAAATGGCTAAGTAAGACTTAATAATTAGCACTGGATTAAAAACAGAAGCACCATATTGCATATAAGTAACACAAGTAAGATGAGCCTGGCCTACAACCAGAAGTTTCCTTTAAACAAAATCAATATAAACTTGGTAATGTAACAATCACTATTGTATGGTCTGATGTTTAAAATTGTTTTTAAAAACCTTAACACTTATATTGTAGTCTTATTGTAGTATATAGGTAAATTAAAAGACTGAAACCAAGCATACTTACTTTATTGCTTTGGATATCAGGATGGGGTGGTGAATCCAAGCCTATTATGGCATGTAGAACATCGTGTGTTAGATTACTAAGGTGCAATAACGGATTGGCAACTACTGTTTTGGCACTGGCTGTACAAGCAAAGAGGAGAGGTACTGAGGTTTGCTCTGACAGAGGATTAGAAAATACTGGTTCTGATGTTTCCTTAAAAACAAAGGAAAAAAAGGTAAACCAGCCATTCATAGTTATAACCCATTAATTATATAATTCAAGGGTTTCTTTGAAAAACTTCAAAACAACTAATAATTAAAAGCCTAATGGAAACTTTTTATAGTTAGAAGGGACTTGATGAGGTCAACATTCCAGCAATTATATTGAAAAACCGATGGGACATTACCCTTTTAACAAAAGAAGGTCATCACCTTCATAAAGCATTCCTACAAGAATGTGGAGTATGAATTCAGCATAACACCAAACTGTACTTAAACTGCAATACGTGCACAACTCTACAAATACACAATGTGACACACCACACACCTTTTTAAGAAAGGAGTATTTCTTAAAGCTATCATAATGAAGAAAATAAACAATTTTATTATTTAAAAACAAAAAAAGCAATTATCAAAAACTTTGTTATACATGAACTATTTTGACTGGCTATCATATGTTACATACCTGCTAAGATTCTAGTAAAAGCAAAATCAATTCCATTCTCACAGATGCAAGACCCCCACCATGGGATCCATGAAGTATGCAGTAACTAAGAAACATTCTCAAGAGTGAGTGATATTTCAAAAGCCACAGTCTTTTTCCTTGAAAATTTTCTTTCAGTTGTTTCACTTTTGTTTGGTGGAGCAAATCTTCAGCATCTTCATTTATTCCTAATTCATCTTCATTTGCACCAAATGTAGATTGTAATTCTTTGGCATATGAACAATAGTCACAAGTCTTTTGAAGAGCGATCACCTCTTTTTCAAGCCAGTGGTACAGTTGGTAACGCAATTTTCCACCATCTATTTCATAGCCAGTAGATAAAGTACGCAGTACTCCTGTGAGAATCTTTAAACATGCTCTAAATTTTAACTGGACTGCAATTATATCTTCTGATGGACTTAAAATGTCATTTTCATCCAGTGTGCTGAGAGATTCTGTGTAATTAGAACTCGTTTCATCTATTTTTTTCCCTATTTTTTTCTTTAAAGGTTTTAGTTCTTTTGTTGAACTAGGGAGATCCTCATTTTCATCATCATTATCACTGTCCCATTTTAATTCTAAAGAGTCATCCTGAAATACAACACTTGGTTGGCTCCAGTCAAAAGAAAGAGTAGAGTTTGACTGTTTCTTTGAAGAACCCTCTGAAGAAGATCCAAAACCATTAATGAGTGACTGTGACCAATCAATAGCAGAAGACTTATCCTCCCTTGCATCCAGTTTGAATGGAGAAGTAGGACAACAGTCTTTACTAGTATTCAGAAAACTAGATGTTCTACAAAAAGGTTTTGTTTTCTTGATGACTTTTGGTATCTTTGATAATACTTCCAAAGCCAACATAGGACAGCCAGCTTTTAAATGAGCACAGGCCGTAGTAAAAAATAATCTTCTTTCACTTAGATTAATTGTTCCTGCCAGTCCACTTTTTCCTGTTAAACTCACATGTGTGGAAAATGCATCAGATGATCCAAAATGACATTGAAACGTCATTTGCTGAAGCAAAAGAGGATGTGTTCTTAGCTAATTGTAGAAATTAAAAACTGCAGGATTACAGGCTGACATCATGACATGATCTGAAAGGAAATTCATTTTATGAACTAAGGAGAATTCTTCAGGGGTTATATTACAGTCCTTTTTCTCTACTATGGCACCTTCATCTACCTATTCCTCTGACATAATTTTATTGACAGACCACAATACATAGCACTGAACAGACAAAAACACATTTGTAATCAAGGTATTCTAAGAGTATGAAAACAAAGGTTATACTGATTTCACATCTTTCCGGTAACAATCTAAGATCATTTAAAACATCCACTTATACACAGTCCTTTTTCTCTTACTTTCCTGGACACTCCTGCCCAGTCTGCTTTGCTACTCCTCAACTTCTTTACCTTTGAATACAGAGTATTACATACTCTTGCCTCATGCCCTTTTTATTTAGTGAGCCTAAACCACTCTTTTCCCAGATACCTACAGGTGACTACTCACTCATTTCAGTTAGGTCTCTGCTCAAAGGTGACCTTATCAGAGAAGTTTTCTTTATCTAAAGCAACACTCCCTCAAATCTGCTCCCAGCCTTCCCCACATCATTTATCTATTTGCTCAAGCTAAAAACCCAGGAATTATCCTTGATTCTTACTCCCTCACACTTCATATCCAATCCTGTTCCATCTAGGCAACCTTAGCACTATATTCCAAATCCAACCACTTCTCTCTGCCTCCCTCCTATCATCCAGGCACAAGCTACTATTATCTTTTTAGTTTTTTTTCTAAAATACAGGCTAATTTGGCTCTAAAGCATGTGGTCATATATTAATCCCAAATCAAAATACATGTTGACATGAATATGTGTAGGTATAAAAAAAAAGTGACTAAAAAGGCCTTTTATTTCTACCCCTTCATTAGATAGAGGCTTGTTTGGAAATCTACATACAACTCAGACGGCTAGGAGACTAGAACAACTGAGTACATGGCTTTCATATAAAAAGACATATGATAGTTCCTAATTAAATCAGGCTATACCAAAAGCTACAAAGTAGAACCTATTCCAATTAGTACTCCAAATGATGTGATACCTACTATACTAGCTATCAGGCAATTTGGTTCTACCTATGGAAAAATATTTGAAAAGCATATTTCATTATTTTATATAAAGTTATATAAAAAATTCCATTTTATACTAACCTCTAGAAAAGCTTTAACAGAATGAATTTCTAAAACAAAAAACAGAAGTAGACTCAAAAGAGAACATTAAAAAAATTCTCTACCTTACACATCTCATGCTCAAGTCAAGAATTTAATTAAGTGATTTTTAATCACACCACATATATCAACTTTCTTTTTAACAAATACATTTTTTACTACAAAAATTGTAAAACTGCCTGACCAGGTGGTGGTGCAGTGGATAAAGTGTTGGACTGGGACGTGAAGGACCCAGGTTCGAAACCCCGGGGCCACCAGTTTGATCACGGGCTCATCTGGTTTGAGCAAGGCTCACCACCTTGACCCCAAGGTCGCTGGCTTGAGCAAGGGGTCACTCGGTCTGCTGTAGCCCCCTGGTCAAGGCACATATGAGAAAGCAATCAATAAGAAACTAAGTTGCTGCAACAAAGAATTGATGCTTCTCATCTCTCTTCCTTCCAGTCTATCTGTCCCTCTCTCTGTCTGTCACAGAAACACACACACACACAAAACCCCAAAATTGTAAAAACTGATTAATATGCTTCCACCTACAATAAACTGAATTTATACCAGTATTTTCTTCAAAACATTTATATTCAAATGTTTATATATTTATGTTGAATATATTGATTTCATAAAAACAGAAAATCCAAAATCCTTGATTTTCAAAAAACTTATTTTTCTGGAAAACAAAACAAAATAAAACAAAAGTATACATTACTCTGTGTCCCCAACCAAACCATAAAGTTTTAGACCATACCTTCACTTCTTTGTATTATCCTTACTACCCAACAGTGTGTCTGTACCCAGCAAACACTAATAAAACTCATTAACATCTTAAAAACGCAGCTTACCGCCCTGGCCGGTTGGCTCAGCGGTAGAGCGTCGGCCTAGCGTGCGGAGGACCCGGGTTCGATTCCAGGCCAGGGCACACAGGAGAAGCTCCCATTTGCTTCTCCACCCCTCCGCCGCGCTTTCCTCTCTGTCTCTCTCTTCCCCTCCCGCAGCCAAGGCTCCATTGGAGCAAAGATGGCCCGGGCGCTGGGGATGGCTCCTTGGCCTCTGCCCCAGGCGCTAGAGTGGCTCTGGTCGCAATATGGTGACGCCCAGGATGGGCAGAGCATCGCCCCCTGGTGGGCAGAGCGCCGCCCCATGGTGGGCGTCCTGGGTGGATCCCGGTCGGGCGCATGCGGGAGTCTGTCTGACTGTCTCTCCCTGTTTCCAGCTTCAGAAAAATGAAAAAAAAAACAAAAAAAAAACGCAGCTTACCATCATCCTCTCTGATAGGTTGCTTTATTAATGTTTCCAAAGCACTACTATAATCTTCCACAATCCAATAGGTCATACTCCGAAGAAAAGGATCATAATGCATACTGATATGCAATGTATCGAGTTCATTGACAGGAGAAACAGTTCCCAAAATTTTTTTACGTAAAATAGTCTTATATGTTGCAGATTTATCAAATTCAGAATCATAGAGTCTTGCTTGCTATTACAAGAGCCAACTGAATGTCGTTCAGTTTCTCAAGAAATACGTTCAAAAAGAAAAAGAAATGTTTACAAATAAGCAGGAATATCTTCCTTTTTAAATTTTTTTTTATCTGTTGATTTGAGAGAAAGAGACATTGATTTGTTGTTCCACTTAGCAGTGCATTCATTGGTTGCTTTTTGTATGTGCCCGGATGGAAGATCAAACCCACAACTTTGACTTATCAGGGCGATGCTCTAACTGAGCTACCTGGTCAAGGCAGGAGTATCTTTTATTTAAGATAAATTCAACGGACTCACTAATAATTATATGAACACAATGTTTTATTACTATTTGAAAATAGTCAACAAGGATGATTTAAAAAACCCAAAACAAACTGCTTGCTTTTAGCAAGTCTACTTGATAGCATTTATGTTAATAACTTATAAATCTACCTGCCAGTACAAAATATGTTTGCAAAAAGAATTGGCCTAATGAGGATATACTGAATCATTATTAATAGCATCAATTCAAATGACATATTTGTTTTATTCTTGGAAGTTTTACTCTTCCCATCCACCTTAGCAGACTAGTGTTTCCAAATTTAAAAAGTTGTTTGCTTGTATAAAACTCTGAGCAAAAGGCAATTTAAGATAGACATGTTGTATCTTAAAAGCTCATAATTTTTTAAGGTTCACTGAGAAATAATCTGTTAAAATTTGCTAACGTTTATCAACTGAGACAGAGCAAAATAAATATAGATTCAAATACATGTTTAAATTGATAGGACAAACTTTTTAAAAATATGTTCTTAAATACTCTAGAGTCAAATAAATTACCTATCTCTAGCAACCAACAAGACCTGATTAATCTTAATTCTGTGTAAATAGTATCATTCAAGTTATATGACAAAATTTTAAGTCATTATTAAATTTTATCAATTATTTTAGTCTTGTGTTATTTCCACCAGATTTAAGTTAAAATTAAAAAATGAAAATTTAAGACCTGAATAAGAGGACGACAGTGCTATTTTTAAAAAGGTTTCATTCATTACCTCAACTGCATCTCTCAGGCAACCAGCTAAAAGAAAAAATGCTGCAGAATGTTCAAATCTCTGTTTGCCTAACAAAGAAAATGCATTCTTTAAAGCTGCTTTACGCCACCTCTCTTCAAAATTGTGTCCAAAAAACTGTGTCATCTTGGTATCTTTTTGGGATCTATAAGAAAGAAAACAGTATGAAAATTTTGAATGATAATGTTTCTATATCAGAAATGATTTTATGAAGTCAGCCACTTAAAAGTTTGTAAGACTCGAAGGAAACATTTGACAGTTCAAAAGTTACTACATATCTTCTTTTCTGAGCAAAGAATATTTATGATATATATTTGGTTTCTCATGTATATCTGAGATTATTTAAAAAATTCTTACAAAGCCCTGGCAAGTTGGCTCAGTGAGTAGAAGAGCATCAGCCTGGCATGTGGATGTCCTGGGTTCAAATCCTGGTCAGGGCACACAGGAGAAATGACCATCTACTTCTTCAACCCTCCTCCTCCCTTCTCTCTCTGTCCTACTCTCTCTCTCTCCCCTCCTCCCATATCCATATCTGTACTCCCATATCTGTACTGATTGAAAAGAATCCTAAGGATCTAGTCTCTTGTAAAACTGGCTAGTACCATGATTTTTCTCCAAAGGCTGCTGTTCATATGGATTTATCTGGAACAAAACCCAAAACAAATGGTAATCATGTTCACCAAGTCTTGCTGAGGACAAACGAGAAACAAAAAATCCTAAATGACTCAAGTTCAATTATGGGATCTGGGCCCACGGGCAGAGGGCAGTTTAGGAGGACAGCTTGGCGCATGAGATTTTATAGGGCACAGGGTAGATGCCTGTTCCAGACTCCACCAATTTATCTTCCATGCTCCAGATGCAAATATCTGGTTTAGTTCTTTGTTCTGTAGGAGTGTCACAAGAAATTCTTAAAAATAAGCAAAAAAAAAAAATCTTTTCTGGACTGATAAAACCTAAGAACAAACTATTGATAAAATAGCCTCATCAAAATCTTCTGTTCTGGATAACACCTGGGCTTCTTCCCTATGAAATCTCTCCTTAAATACAAAAATAACAAAGAATCTACATGAATCACACTAACCAGAAAAACAAATCTTTACGTCATACATTTACTCCTTATGAAAAACTCTCCATTTTGAAGTACAGTTTTCTCACCTACCTATATAATCCCCAAATCACAGCCTTCTTTTTCATTGCAAGGTAAAAAATGGCAGCATCTAAAGGGTCGTTCTTTCTATAAAAGGATGCCTTGGCCACCTATAATTAGAAAATATAAGTCAAAATTTCACAGAAACCATTTTTTTTTCACAGAAACCATTTTTAAGTGAACAAATATATAGTTTTCCTCATATATAAAACTGGCACACATTATCTGTATAAATTTTCAATAACATTAAAAATATGTATATAAATGCATGCACCTGTATATTACAAATATGTATATTTAACAATTACAAAAATATACTGCTCACAAAAATTAGGGGATGTTTTATCGCTTCATATTCATTTTGAGATATCCCCTAGTTCTTTTGAGTAGAATAATTTATAGTGGTGGCTTCCAAGGAGACAGAGAGGTGAGAATAGGACTTTATTTTTCATTACAAGCTCTTCTGTACCATTTTATTTTTTCTAAACATGTATACACATTATTTTGTAAATTTCAGACATATAATATTAAATAAATGCATCAACTAGCAATTTAAGAATTAGAATATAAAGTTTAAAATATTATATTAACATATTTTCAAATATAAAGACTATTTAAATTGATATTACTGCTTCAAATTAAAAGAATAAAAGGAGAGAAAATATGAAATGTCACTGAAAGAAACATCCTAAATACATATTTTTTACACTAACATAACATACGTACTTACCTTTTCTACGCATTTGCATAAGACACGGGTATTCCGAACCCACCATCCCACACCCATGGCTCTCAGTTCAGACCAAGTGGGATTGTCTTTCTGCATTGTTGGCAACGTGTTCATTAGTTCTTCTTCTGCTACTGAATGAAATGCCCAGGCAAAATGACTAGTAGACAGGCCTGAAGAAATATAAAAAATAATGATTATCAGAAATGTTTGCTCCATATTTGCAATAAAAATGTCTAAACTTTATGAGACTCAGAAAGTTACAACTAACTGTTTAGGGCTGGAGGAAATATGGGTTTTTTGCTTGCTTCTCTAAAAAATTCTTTCACTTCAATAATTTTTTACAATGTGCATATATTTTCTATAAATAAAATATATATTCTTAAAAAGATTTTAAAAATGCTATGGCAAATGCCACTGTGCTGGGTAGTTTTGTTCTCTAGCTATTACGCATGACTTTTTCTTAGAAAACGAGAAACAAGGTATTATTCTATAATGGTATGACTCTTCTTTAAAGCTGATTCTCATCTTCCTTTGGCTAACATTTGTACTGAAGATTTAGTTCTATGAATTAAAAAAAAAAACACACCAACTAGATTTAATAGCTTGGTGAGAACTTAAGACTAAAATGATTCATATCAAAATTTTTTCATACTGGCCCTGGCCGGTTGGCTCAATGGTAGAGCGTAGGCCTGGTGTTCAGAAGTCCCGGGTTCGATTCCCGGCCAGGGCACACAGGAGAAGCGCCCATCTGCTTCTCCACCCCTCCCCCTCTCCTTCCTCTCTGTCTCTCTCTTCCCCTCCCGCAGCCGAGGCTCCATTGGAGCAGAGATGGCCCGGGCGCTGGGGATGGCTCCTTCGCCACTGCCCCAGGTGCTAGAGTGGCTCTGGTCGCAACAGAGCGACGCCCAGGAGGGGCAGAGCATCGCCCCCTGGTGGGCAGAGCGTCGCCCCTGGTGGGCGTGCTGGGTGGATCCCAGTCAGGCGCATGCGGGAGTCTGTCTGACTGTCTCTCCCCGTTTCCAGCTTCAGAAATATATAAAAACAAAACAAAACAAAACAAAAAAACAAAAACAAAAAAAAATTTTCATACTATTTTAATGTTTTTTTTATTTTATTTTTTATTTTATTGTTTTCTGAAGTTGGAAACGGGGAGGCAGTCAGACTCCCGCATGCGCCCGACCGGGATCGACCCGGCACGCCCACCAGGGGGCAATGCTCTGCCCATCTGGGGCATCACTCTGTTGCAACCAGAGCCATTCTAATGCCTGAGGCAGAGGCCACAGAGCCATCCTCAGCACCCAGGCCAACTTTGCTCCAATGGAGCCTTGGCTATGGGAAGGGAAGAGAGAGAGAGAGGAAGGAGAGAGGGAGGGGTGGAGAAGCAGATGGGCGCTTCTCCTGTGTGCCCTGGCTGGAAATCGAACCCGGAACTCCTGCACGCCAGGCCAATGCTCTACCACTGAGCCAACCGGCCAGGGCTTTTTATACTATTTTAATTTGCTTTTTCTTTTCCATTAGTATACATTGTTCATAAATTTATTTTTATTAGCAATTCAACATTCTACCACATCAAAATATCAGTGTTTTCACAATAACTTATTCCCTCTATTTGGGACATTTGACTTATATCTAGATTTTTAAAAATAAGTAGTACAGATATAAAAAGTAGCTTTAGCCTGACCAGTGGTAGTTCAGTGGATAGAGCATCAACCTGGGACACTGGGGTCCCAGGTTTGAAACCCTGAGGTTGCCAGCTTGAGTATGGGCTCATCCCACTTGAGTGCAGGCTTGCCAACTTGAGCATGGGATCATCGACATGATCATCAGTGCCCTGACTAGGAATGGAACCGGGGACTTCCACACGCCGGGCCAATGCTCTACCACTGAGCCAACCAGCCAGGGCTCTACCACATTGGTTTTAACAACAACACAATAATTATGAAATCCTAATCTGTGATAAGTATTAACTCTAATCTCAATTTGTGAATACATTAATAAAGTATCTCAATGGCTTATCAAGATCTTAAATCACAAACCATATATAGCCTTAAGGAACAAAGAAATAAACAAAAGTCTCATTTTGTGTAGCTAGTTAGTTGGCTATAATGAAAAATTAACAAAGAAAGTCACCTCCAATTTTTTTTACCTATTTAAAACTAAAAAAATAACTTATTATCAAATAAATCTACTCAATTCCAAAAACCTTTTTTGAACAGTGCTCATTACCCGTGGCAGGGTTGATGCTGGCTGCGATATGAAAGTGGCAAAGTGCATTAGCATGCAGCGGAGCATTCTTGTGGACGTGATGTGGGTCCTGCTGATGCGGCAGGTATCCGGTGTGTGATACAAAGGCCAGAGATCTCCTCCGACCTCTACGAAAATGTCTCAGATTGACCTGTGTGAATAACAAAGTAAAACTAATGCCTATACTGTCATAAGGACATATGCAAAAGCTATACAGTATTGTTAGACATTACAGATATTCTATTTCAGATGAGTTTATATGTACAAATAGCTTTCAGTAGTTTTGTATAACAAATTTGAAACCGAAAGAAGCTTAGAACTTAAACTGACCAACTCTGAAATATCGCACAATACATTACAATTTTATTTGGTTTTATTTCCTGATAATTAATTTTCTGAACTTAAAGTTTTGGTTTTACAATAATGTGCCTGTGGACAATGACATCTCTATGTATACTGTTTTCTTTGTATCCATGGCGTAATCCCTATGACCACAAAGCACTGGATAATATTACCATAATAAATTAGGGTGATATTTCATAATTTACAAAGCATTTTCAGATCATCTCATTTGATCCACTGCATAAGGGTCCAGGCAGACATCGCAAATATTGTTATTCTCATCCTTCAGATAAAATAGTTTATACAGAATTCAAGGTCTAAAAGTAGACAGATTCCTAACTGTTGAGTCTCCATGTATTATATAGTTAATAATATTCTCAGTCATTAGAACACTATTTAATTCAAAAAGTTGTTCCATAATCATAGCATTCAAAGATAAATCATTTTTAGATCACTTCCTGTTTTTAGTATTAAGAATAAAAAGAATCTGCATTACTAGTCTATGTTCAATTAGTACAAACATCAAAAATTGACTTTTACTTTCTACATTACTTAGTAAAATAAATACTTCCAGTTTTGAGAGGTTCTAAAGATAATCGTAGAATAGAATCTGACAAAACTAGTCTAATCATTCCTGTAATTAAGACAGGACAAAACACCCCAAATTCTAAAGAAAATAAATAATTTTGAAGGCACACCTTTGCTTCCTCAGACTTTGTTATTTTAGCTAAGATAAGTATAAGCATCCTTTTCTTATAATCAGTTAAACTAAGATTAACTTCATAATTATAATGGTTGATTACTGTAGACAAAATCCTTAAGGACATATTTTAAACAAAATAAAACTGAAAATTTTCTGAGATTTTCCTAAGACATATTTTTTTATAACTATCCATATGACTTTGAATATTATGACCGATATTACAAAAAAGGCAATTCCATGTACAAAATGTTTTAAAATTTGTAGGAAATAAGATCTAGCGAGAACACTCACATCTAAAGTATTTTGAACTCATTCTTTACTGGAAGAGTTTCTCTCCAAGTTATTTGTTAAATTAATTGGTTTGGTCCAATGGTTGATGTCACCTCCATGTAGTAAACAATCATTTGGTAAAAATGTCTCTACCCAAAGACGACACACATTATCTTTGCAGCAAGTCAACAGTACATTACATACAGAAGCCCTAAGGAATAAAAATATTTTAGAGGCAAAAATATAAGTTCACATAGTATCACATTCTACAATGTTTCTATTATAATGCACACACACACAGCTAAAGTACCAATGAAGAAAATATCAATGCACATGTATGCAACATTTTTAGTCAAAATTACAACTGAGTGGGTATTTGATTTCATCGCAACAAATGCTTGCTAACCTCTTTCTTTTCTGCCTAGAATTTGGTAGTTCTTTTTTCAATAATCTAAGATTTTCCTTATTGCTAAAGAATAAAGACTGAAATCATGCCATAATCCCTCTTAAAAAGAAAAACACCCAATTACATCTATTAAAATTTTTAAATTTTCTGATCTATTCAGTCAATGCTTATTTGAAATACTTCATAATAATTCATTTTTACTTCCTGTACAGGCACATGCACATTGGTGATTAACAGGCTACATTAACTAGTACACTTATTCTCTCCTTGCCTAATATACATGCTGAAAGCAGTCAAGTGTAAGAACAGAAAATTAATGATGAAAGACGTACAGCCACCTCCTCCCTGAATCATTCCTGATTGTCAGTGAATTTACTGTCTTGCCACCCTACAAAATAAAAGCAAAACTAACTGCACATATATTAATAAGCATTTGATGCTTATGGAAGCATCAAAATATAAGGTTGAAACCCAATCAACAAAAACTATCTCCTATTGGGACACTCTGAAACTTTAGAAAAAAAAGAGTCCCAATATCCTGTAATAGACACTCTTTCAAACATATTTGTTTAAAAACAATCAGTAGAAGACTTCTATCAAGGAACTCAGTATGTTAAACTAAATAAAAAGAAATAAAAATATTCTGTAGCAGTCGCTTTGTTAAATATGTCTACCTGATCATAAAAGAACCATAGCAAAGGGGAAGAAAAGGGAGACAGCATGTTTTGTCTTGGTTGCTCTTCCCTTCAGCTTTCCTCCTCTATGCTCTCATCTGTCTCCTTCCTGACCTCTTCCTTCCCTTCTCTGTCTACTCTTCTTTCTCCCTTGCCACCCACTCCCTGGGCTTCTCTCCTTCAATTCTCAGCTTCTCCTCTCCACACTAACCTTCCTTGCTATCTCTCTGCCTTCTTTCCCTTTACCTCTCCCCACTTCCTACTCCTTCCTTCCTTTTCAAACTATTTCTTCTTTCCCCCTCCTCCTTCCTCTCCCTCCTCTTTAATTTTTTTTCTCCCTCTTTTTTTCCCCTCTAGTCCCCTATGCCCTTCTTCTATCCCCCTTCCTTCTCTGTTTCTCTATAATACATTCACACACAGGCAGTGGCAATGAGATCAAGAGTAAACAAACAGAAACAGAAGAAAATATATCTAAAGGAAATATGGAAAGTTCACGGTTCATAGTGCCAATCGGTAGTGCCAACTGGCAGAATGGAAAGGCTTACCAAGAAAAAGCAGAATGTAGGAGACTAAAGGGCTAAATAGACAGCAGTAAGAAAAGGCATAAGAACTTAGGCAAGGGCAGCAAATTAAGCAAGAAAGGTACACAACTCAGAAGCAAGAAGAGGGTTTTGACCCTGAATGGGTGACCTCATGTGATTTTCCTCACCTTACAGGATAGCTAACCTTACAGACAGTCAGTGTAAACAGTTGTCAGGTAATATATAGGCAGAGCATGTAAGAAACACTCTGATCTGTTTGAGGCATTTCTCTGGCAAAATCTTCCTTCCTCACTTCTTCATTAGGATATCTAATGCTTCAAAGAAAACCAGATAGAAGGTGACAGAAGACAATTTGACTTTGGGGGAGGGGTATACAGCAAAAAAAAAAAAAAAAAAAAAAGGATATCTAATGCTTTCTTCAATGGCATATCATACTCATGTATAGCCAAAAAATAAAGTAAATTAAAAGGTATAACCTTATAGAAGGCAACCATGTTCTGGGTGTATCACCCCTCCTATTTTGATGTAAAAACAGGATAACACAGTTGAAACTAGTTATCTACACTCATTTTTGGACATTTCTAGAGGATATAATCAAATCTCCCAATCTATCCTACATTTATCAATTTTTTAATTAGTAAAGAAGTATATGCTTATGACAAACACTTCCCCATTATTCTCTCAAGCCAGCAGTCCCTTGCATACTATTACCATTTGGTTGAGTATCTTAATTTTATGTGAAAAACAAACTTCCCATATTGCCCAGAGAAGATGCCATATCTTTGATGAAATGTCTCTCATTCTCATAAGAAAGTAACAGAAATAAAAATGAGAGAGCTCAGGGAGATTAGCTGGTCTTAAATGACATAGATCCAAAAGTAAATTTCTGGAGACCTCTAAAAGATGCCATAACTAACAGAAAATTATAATTATATATCACAGCTCCCTATGATGCAAAATTTAGTTGTTAAGAGCTCTTGGGGCCTTTTTGCCAACACTGAGTGAGCTAGGTTAGGAGCAGACCTGACTTCTCCTAAAAGATACAATATTTTAAGCCTCTTTTTTTAGAAGGCTGGTAGCCTAAACATCAGTGAATGAAAACAATTGGATATATTAGAAGAAATAGGTTAACCTGTGAAATGATGTAATCTTTTAAAATATACTTCTAAAAGGCTCACAGTTCATGATGATAGCTATTTTTACTGGGATGATTTACAACTTTTAAAGGAAGAGTTAACATATGCCACAGCTCAGTCTATTCTAAACACATTTTTACATGTGTGGGCAATGATCTTAGAGTTACTAAGCAATAGTTCTCAAAGTAAAGCTGGGATGAGGGGCTTTTGCTAACAATATAGGTTGTCTACAGCACTCTTCTTTAGCCCAAAGACTGACACATCCTCCTAACAACAGAAGCATTACTGTTTCCAGAGTATACTACTCATATTCTTTCCTATAATGGGGAGCTGGGGTAAGAATAATAACTGTCACACCAGAAAATAGCTCAAAATCTAGGTAAAACAATAACGGATACATGTTGTTATACATTTGTCCGTAGAATGCACAACACCAAGAGTGAACTGTAATGTAAACTATGGAATTTAGATGATAATACTGTGTTTATATAGGTTCATGAATTCTAAGAAATGTGGAGAATGTTGACATGAGGGGAAGCTATGCATGTCTCAGAGCAAAGGATATATAGGAAATCTCTATACCCTCCCCTCCATTTTGCTATGGACCTTAAACTGATCTAAAGAAGTCTTTATATATATATTATCTAGGTATATTCTGCTGCCTCAGAAGAACAAAACTGAAGTCAACAAATGGTCCAGGCACACTACCACAGATCAGTTTAGGACACTGCAAGTCATAAAGGGAAAAACTGTACTGCTCCATGGTATGGTCAAGTTGAAAATGGCCATGTGAAATAAAAAAGGGATTTCTATCTATACTTAAGTAATCTCCATAACTTACTAAGTACAGGCAACAATTCAATGGGATATCAAGTCTTGTAAGTGCTACAGGGAAGAAAGGAAGTGCTTGTATATGCACGTATAGGTTAAACTAATACCTAGTTCAGGGCATCTTAATGTATAACCCACTCTCTTTTCCTCAAAGATGTTGGCTATAATTAAATAAATGTTTGAAGTCTCTTGCTATGTCCTCTCAATAAAGCTAGGGGTTGTTTGTTCTTGCTTTTTTTTAACCGGAGGAGATACACATAGACGGTACTAGATAAAGTAATGAAATTTGAAAAAGTCCATGCAAACAACAATATGGAGAATAAGTAAGGGATACAAGAATTGGAATCATAACATAGAGAAGAAAAAGATGCACAACTGTGTAGAAGTAAATTATCCTTTCACATGGCTTTCCTCTTAAATGTCAATCACAGCTGACCTGTGACCAGAAGTTTGCAAGTCAGGGACTATCTAATATTACTTGAATCTTCATAGGTAAAAGTCCTATACCTATGAATTTTCAAAGTAAGAAAAGTAGTCAAAGTCCCAAAGATGATGTTTTCTTAACACATGGGAAAAATTACTAATCCACTGACCTAGGCATATATTTTCTGGTTTTACGCCAGGAAAATCTATTTACAGCTCGAGGATGGGCCAGATATACAAAAGAAAAGTCAATTTCTCCTTGGGATTGTTTTTCTGAACTTTTATCTGGAGAGGTAACAGCTGTCCGCCAGTTTTCTACATTGTACCATACCTTTAAAAGACAGTCATCCTAAGAGGAAAAAAACAAACAAACATGGAAAAACATCCACATCAGATTTAATGATTAAGTTAAACAGCAAATAAAAGATTTTTCTCTCCAATCACAGAAACAGGGATGGGAAAAGGGGTTGAGCATAGAGGAACTGAGAAGAAAACCTCTGATTCTGATACTTTTCTATTAGCATTCCTTATTGTGCTCTGAGAATTAAAATGTGTGAATGCGTACATTATGCAAGGGTTGGTTCAAGGAAAATTCTAGTTACCATACAGTATGGAAAATGGAGTCATTCAGAAAAGACTGAAAGATAAGTTACGGGTTCTTTTTCCACTTACCCAAATATCAAATAAGAAAGCATTACCACTAACAGACTTACAAAGACTAATAATGTCTGAAAAGGGCAGTTTTCATGAATTATCACATGATGTACAAAGAAAATATTGAAGATGATAATAAGCATTTAAAAACTACTACTATATAAAATAACCTAAGTAAAATAAAAATTGCACCTCCTAATCTGGGAAATAAGGGAACAAGAGAGACTAAAATGTACCAGGTTTTACTCTTAAGCCATAATTGCATTCCCACCTTTAAAGTCAATCAGAATAACAGCTCCACTCTCTCCTAAAAAAAAACCTCACTGAGGATTTAGAGTACATATCTCATATTCTTAACCCACAGAAGGCTTTGAGCAATGAGAACAGTAACTTCAGTTGTGCATTAACTGCTCTGTGAACCAATAATTAAAAAAAAATATTTTCAAAGAAATACATTATTCTAAAATCAATAGGTAATGACAAAGAAAATTATTACAAATGTCCTTCTAGAACAGAGGTTCTCAACCTGTGGGCGTGACCCCGGCAGGGGTTGAACGACCAAAACACAGGGGTCACCTAAAGCAATGAGAATACATTCCGAATCTAACTGTAGCAAAATTACAGTTATGAAGTAGTCACCAAAATTATTTTTTGGTTTGGGGTCACCGCAACATGAGGAACTGTATTGCGGGGTCATGGCATTAGAAAGGTTGAGAACCACTGCTCTAGAAAGTCTGTAATTTCTTATATCTTAATCCTTAATATATGTCAGCTTAAAGATAATATAAATAGTGCAATAGTTCATTGATAGTATTCTACATGCAAGACACCATGCCAATCACTTTACTTCTACTGTCTAAATTAACCCTATGATGAATGATCTGAAGTAGGGTTTTTTTATCCTCAGTTTACAAATGACAACGCCAAAGCGCAAAGAAATTAACTATACTGCTCACAAAAGTTACAGGATATTTCAAAATGAATATGAAGCTATAAAATATCCCCTAATTTTTTGAGCAGTATATTTACCCAATATCAAAAAGCTGGTAAATGGCAGTTTTAATAACGACAGATTACCTTTAAGTCTATGCTATTTCAATTATACCATACTGCCTTTTAATAAAGTCATATTGAACCAAATTTTACTATTTCACATTTTAAACAAAATATTTTCAACTTAAATAAAAAAATAAAACTCTAAGTTTTTTGAAGTTTCAAATAAACCATAAACACAATCTGTCAATAGCATTTTCATAAATTACCTTCCCAGCAGTGGCAAAAAATTCCCCATCTGGTGAAAATTTCATTAAATAAATTTGGGAAGCAGTTCTGTAAATTAAAGATATAAGGAATAATTATTAAGAAAAATTCAATGAGAAAGCAATATTACTCCATTAAACAATATTCAGCAATTTCTTCAAATAATAAAATTTTTGATAACACAAGTTTTACACTTACTTTTAAGTATAGCTCATAATTATAAATTTAAAAATATAACTAAATTAAATATAAAGATTATTTTTATGTAAAAATATTCATGTATAAGAATCATGCAAAGAATAACTTATCAGTCCTTAAAATTTAAGAGTCATAGCTCTCATTCCCTCAGAATGTGAAAGAATGGTTATATTTTTAATCTGGATATCTGATTTCCAGAACCGTAAATAATCTGTATTCCAAAATACATTTTCATGGACAAACTAATATTTTAAAAAGCATTCTGCTTTATGGTAGCATGTGACTAAATACAGATTACGTGTGGGTTAGTGACCGTCAGGGACTGAGCCTTCCAGCTTCACCTATATACTTGGTGAGTACTTGCTCTTCTTCTCCAAGGAGTTTTGGCTCCTTTCTGTTCACAGCCTTTCCCTTTGGCTACTCATAAATGTTGATCTCAAGACTCTCACTATCTTTGCCTTCCTTTCCTTATCCAAGTTCATGCTTAGATGCATCCTAAAATTATTTGTAAAGCAGGCCAGAGATTAATTCAGTCACAGTTCATTCCAAATACAAGTATTTTTTTCCTGACTTTAAATGTAACAAATACATACTATAAAATATTGATACAGATGAATAAGAAAAAAATAAAACCATCTTTAGTTTCACCGATACCATGACACCAATTCTCAGGCAAAACCACACTTAATATTTTAATATAAAGATTTCCAGATGCATCTGTCTGCTCTTCCTCTCTATTTCCTATGGGAGGGTGTGGGGGAAGAGGGTATAGAAACTGAGGCTACATCAACAGTTTGCTTTGCAACATTTACTTATTTAAAGATACATTATGGCCTGACCAGGTGGTGCCGCAGTGGATAGAGCGTCAGACTGGGGTGCAGAGGACCCAGATTTGAGACCCCAAGGTCACTGGCTTGAGCATGGGCTCACCAGCTTTAGCTCAGGGTTGCTGGCTTGAGTGTGGAATCACAGACATGACCCCATGGTCACTGGCTTGCGCCCAAATGTCACTGGCTTGAAGCCTAAGGTCACTGGCTTGAGCCCAAGGTTGCTGGCTTGAGCAAGGGGTCACTTGTTTTGCTGTAGCCCCCCATCAAGGCACATATGAGAAAGCAATCAATGAACAACTAAGGGAGACTAAGGAGCTGCAACGAAGAATTGATGCCTCTCATCTCTCCTTCCTGCCTGTCTGTCCCTATCTGTCCCTCTCTATCTCTCTCTCTCTCTCTGTCACACACAGACACACAAAAGATATATTATGAAGTTTTATGTATCAATACGTGTAGACCTCCATTATTTTATTGACCCACGCTCTGTTACTGGCTCAGAGCCAATAACTGGGGTTTCGAACCAGCAACTTCAGTGTTCCAGGTCAATGCTTTCTCTACTGTGGTACCACTGGTCAGGCTTCATTTCTTGATATAAAGTGAGATCAACTCTTAATATGCTTATGATTCATATGTATTACCATTTAAAATGTTTCTCTTCATTATCCTGTTGTTCACTATTGAGATATCTGTTTCTTTTCTAAGACTTTGGTTTAAAAAATATTTCCTCTCAATTTTTTGTTTTTGTTTTTTCTTTATGGTCATTTTGATTTACAGAAACTTTTTATTAATACAGAAAAATGATCAAGTTTTTCCTTTCCTTTCCTTTCAGTTTCTAGTTTTGGTGTCATACCTAAGTCTTTCCCTGACTCTAAAGCAGCACTTTTTATTCCATTACAATAGAACATAAATGACAAACGTTAGCCATATATGTAAACTTCCTAGTAGCCACATTTTAATATAAAAAGAAACAGGTGTGAAATTAATTTTTTAAGCTAAAATAGATGTCAAAAATATTATCATTTCAATATGTAGTCAATAAATAATAGAATATTTTACACGCTTTGTGCTAAGTTTTTGAAATCCAGTGTGTATTTCATACTTATAGCACATCTCAATTTTGGGTTAGCTGCATTTCAAGTATTCAACAGTGATATATGGCTAGTTGCTATCAATACTGGATATTCACCTATATTTCTAATATTTGTTTCATTGTATAGAAATTCAATTTGTCCTTCCTTTGAAATTTATTTTGGTGCCAGATATAACACAGACTCTAACTTCATTTTCACATCCATAGAGCTAGCCAATTTGCCCACTGATGTAAAATACCACCTTATATATCAAATCTCCATGTATATAACTGGGTCTAACCCTGAACCTCAAACTGTCTGTTCATTTTTTTCCTCTCCTCATATTTATTTTTTTATCTATAAATATTTTAAATTCTTTTTAATTGAATGAGGGTGACAGTGGTTAATAAAATTATACAGGTGTACAATTCTATAATACATGATCTATATTCTGTTGTGTACTCATCACCTCACATCACGTCTCCTTCCATCACCACTGATCTCCCCTCACCCTCTCTACCTCTCCTGCCTTCACTCTTGTAATCATCACATTGCTGTCTGGGTCTGAGTTGTTTCTTTTCCTTTGCTCAATCTGTCTACTCATATCAATTAAAAATTGTTTAGAACTTTGGTTAAAAGAGAAATTACAATGGGATTTTGACTAAAATTATGTTTAATATACAGATTACTTAGGGAAATATATACCTCTTCACAATAGAAAAATTTTCATTCAAAAGCATAAGTGTCTCTCCTTTTGTATAAATTAGCAAGTTCTATTTAATAATCTTCATATAGGCCTTACACATTTCTTTCGTTTCTTTGTAATTGTTTTATTCAACAAGTAAAAACAAATAAATCTGTAGAACACAGGCAATGGTAAATCCTCTGTATATAGGAAAAGTCATGTCACAGAATAAAAAATAATACTTTTTATGTCAGTGTGGTTTTACAAAACTAAAATGCATTTATAATAAAACCACATGGAACAGGCTTGTTGGGTTAATCCCCTGATTAATTGCTTACTTGCAATGCCAAATGCAGCTCCAGTCTCCACAGTGAAGATCTGCTTTATCCAGATTTCCATCTTCAGTCGGCTTCTCCAAGTTGGAATTAGACCAGAGTTGCAAACAGCTAGAACCAGTTAAAAGAGGATTGCCTAAAAATATATGTTATTCACCACTTATTATTTAAATATTTAGTGAGTTACGTACTCAACAGTTTCATATAATACTATAAAGATAAAAACAACTTCTAAAAAGTCAAATAATAAGATTAGGGGGAAGGGGGAGTAAAGTTGTATTTTAATTTTGTTGAAACAACTTGGGAAAAAACAAGATTTTATAATCTCTCATTCAACAAATATTTAATGAACATCTTCTCTGTACCAGACACTGCCAGGCACAAAGGATGCCATGACGAATGTAACACTGTTGTTTTCATAATGAGTTTACCTTATATAAAGAAATACTATGAAAAGAGGCATGAAGCCATGCAAATTCAAATATATGCCCAAGAATGGCTTGACTGGAAAAATAAATAAGGTTGGAAAAAAAAATCGGAAGACAGATTATGAAACATTTCTGATGCTCATAAGGAGTTTGGAGTTTGTTGTAGGTACATGGAATTAAAGGTTTTTAAGTGGGGGGAGGGAGTTTACATAAGTGGATCTGTATTTTAGAACAAGGGGTCTCAACTGGGGTGAGGGGTATCAACAGAGATACTTAACAAGGCCTGTGAACCTCCCTTCAATAAGATATGCAAAAGTTACATGTAGAGTATGTGCATTTTTCTAGAGAGACAGTCCATAATTTTCACCATACTTTCAAAGATTCCAGTACACAAAGAAGGGTAAAGATCCATTTTAGAAAGGAACTCTAGTGATAGACAAGATTAGAGAAAACATAAGACAGAGAAACGTGGTTAATTGTAATAATACTGATAGAAAATCATGAGAATCTAAATCAAACATTAAAGTACTAAGCAAGGATTTGAAAGCCATTTAAAAAGCAGAATTTTCAAAGCTTAACACCAACTAAAAAACAGGAATAGACAATAGGTTTCAAGGACATATTTCAGCTTTATGACTTAGGTAACTGAGTAGACTGCTGTGCTATCATCCAAACAAACAAACAAACAAACAAAAAAGATAAATAAAGAGATGCAATTTTGGCCAAAATGCTGATAATAAATAAAGCATTCATCTTGGCAATTACGGCCTATACATTGGTGTCTCTCTGGAAATACATTTTATTTCAGAAGGAAAGTGGGTCTCTGGCAAAACATAGATGTTAGGTCAAAAACCCTTGTGTCTAATTCTCAAATAAATCACTTAATTAGTATGTGAACTGGATCTAGTTGGGCAGCTTTTGAGTTTCAATTTTCTCATCTATAAAATTAAAAATCTGTAGAGTTGTGGTAAGGATTACCTATAAAATGTATAATGTATTTAGCACAGGCTTGACACTTAGCAGAAGCTCAATAAACAGTAACAACTAGGGGAAAAGTCTCACAGGCAGATAAAAATAGCACAGAAAGTATTAATGAGACTTTCCATTTAAATATGATTACTATTCCACTGTTTAGCTTACCAACAGACACAAGTTTTCTTTTTGAGATATAGTTGGCAATAACATTATATTAGTTTCAGGTATGTAACATAATGATTAAATAGTTATATATATTGTGAAATGATCACAATAAATCTAGCTTACATCCATCACTACACATGGTTACGACTTTTTTCCCTATAACAACTTTTGAGATCTACTCTCCTAGTAACTTGCAAATAAACAATACAGTATTATTAATTATAGTCACTGTGCTGTATATTATATCCCCAGGACTTATTTCTTTTATAACTGGACATTAATGCCTTTTGACCACCCTAACGTAGTTTGGCTACTATCTACTTCCTATCTCTGAAAACTACCAATCTGTTCTGTGTATTTCTGAGTTCAGTTTTTACAAGTTTTCTTTAACATAAACAGAAAATAAAATCATTCCATGAAAGATTAAGAATTTACTACAGAATACAAAATAATTAATACCTGGTATAGAATGAAACAAAAGTAGGTAAGGTATGCTATAAAATATATTGATTTGAACACAAAGGGCAGAGGTGTGGATATTATAAAAGGAAGAAAAAACATAAAAACCTAGAACAGAAAGTTATGATTTCAGCAAAATACAATAGTGGTTTCTGAGACAACGCAAAAAGCATTATAGTCAGATTAGTATCATCATTTGAAAAAAATTTCTTTATATCCCAGTACCTGGCACATAAATATGTAAATACTGATCAAAACCAAAATACAAATATTTCAGGTAAGATATTTAAAATCATATTTATAAATAACTACAAAGTTTACTAATAGCTCCCAAATATTTATTTCAGCTATAGTGTATTCCTCAACAAATTCTAAATTTTAAACTTCTGTATATTAAAAAGAAAAATAATAAACTTTTATGTGAATTTTAACTCAATCATAGTTCAAAAAGCAAAATGGTCATGAGCTATTGTCAAGTCACTAGTAGATATATTAAAAAGAAGTAATTACCTTTTAATACTACTCTGTAATGCCGATTTTAGAGGAATTTAACATTCATGCTATCCTCTAAAACCTTAGTACCAACAGACCAAGGGTACAAAAATTATCACTCAATTCAAATATTAAGTGTTTTTAATTTTAATCACTCAATTCAAATATTAAGTGCAGTTAATATGATACTTCAAGTAACCAGTTTACTTGCTAACAATATTTCTATAAGATTTTATCAATTACCAAATACTTCCCTATGTAATGCCTTATTTGATCACTGAAAAACTATTTTGTGAACTACATATTATCTTAATTTATGAATTAACCATTCTTGATCTATTAAGTAATCTGTTTATGATCACAAAACTGTAGTCAAATATGTAACATTTATTGAGAGCTTAATATATCCTGGGTCCCTAAAAATAACTAAAATACTGAAACAAATAAATTTCATTCCTTGTCTAATAAAATAAAATAAAACGAACCATGTAAACAAAGAATTACAACAGACTATAGTGCCATAACTTAGCAACTGTAAATTATCATCCAAATAGAACACTTGTGAGAGTAGAAGGTAACACATTTAATAATTAAATGAGAATAACAGGCATAAACTAGGACCTACGTCACCCTATGCACAATCACGCTATGCCAAAATCTTGTACTAAATGTTGAATTCGAACCCAGCTCTGACCTCTTTTCTTTGTATGTATAAAATATACATGCAGGTTACCAGCTATTATACATAAATCTTAAAATCTCATGAGAAGAAACATTTTAACACAATGTATGATTTTTAAATAAAAATCTCAAAGATAATCTCTTTTTTTGCCCAGTGGGGTGGGGGGAGAGAGAGAGAGAAAGAAGAAGGGAGAGAGATGAGAAGCATCAACTCATAGTTGCATCACTTTCGCTATTCACTGACTGCTTCTCATATGTGCCTTGACCCTTTGTTTAAGCCAGCAACTTTGGGCTCGAGCCAGTGACCTTGAGCTTCCAGTCAGCAACCTTTGGGCTCAAACCAGCGACCATGGGATCATGTTGGTAATCCCACACTCAAGCCAGAGAAACCACACTCAAGCTGGAGAGCCCTCACTCAAGCCAGATGAGCCCATGCTCAAGCCGGAGACTTCATGGTTTCAAACTTGGAACCTCAGTATCCCTCTATCCACTTTGCCACCACCAGCCAGGTGATAGTCTTCTCTTATAAAATTTCTGGCCCTGGCCGGTTGGCTCAGAGGTAGAACATTGACCTGGTATATGGAAGTCCCAGGTTCCATTCCCAGTCAGGGCACACAGGAGAGGCGATCATCTGCTTCTCTCCCTTCCTTTTCCCCTTCACCTTTTCTCTCCCTCTCTCTCTTCCCCTCCCACAGCCGTGGCTCAACTGATATAAGCATGTTGGCCCCAGGCTCTGAGAATGGCTTCATGAAGCCTCCACCTCAGGAGCTAAAAATGGTTGAGTTGCAAGCATCGGCCCCAGATGGGCAAAACATCAGCCTCAGATGGGCAGAGTGTTGGCCCCCGATGGGGATCACCAGATGTATCCTAATCAGGGTGCATAGGGGAGTTTATTTCCCCTCCTCACACTTTAATAATAATAATAATAATAATAATAATAATAAATTTTTAAAAGGTTCTAAAATTTGTGTTATAACTTAACTTTCCTCAGATATTTCATCTACCGTATTAAAATTTAAACTATTTTTTCTACCTAAACTGATGACCTGGTTATGTTCCAAAGATAACTTCTTTCTCATATTCTAGATTAGCTATTTTCAAATGGTATGCCACAAGAAATTGTAAACCATGTAATACCTGACTAGTTAGGGATACTGACCTTTTCCTTTTAAATTGTCAAATAAAAACATGACAATAGGCAATACCACAGGAGTGGTCTGGTGTGAATGAATCAAAATTATATCTTTTTTTTTTGTCTGATTGGCAAAAAATATATTTTGGTGTGCCACTGGATTTTAGTAACTAGTTTATGTGTGCCGAGAGATGAAAAAGATTGAAAATCACTGTTGTAGACTCCAGTTTCTAACTCTCTACTGGACATTGCTATATGATATGAAAGCACTTCAAATTCCACACATGCAGCCCTGGCCGGTTGGCTCAGCGGTAGAGCGTCGGCCTAGCGTACAGAGGACCCGGGTTCGATTCCCGGCCAGGGCACACAGGAGAAGTGCCCATTTGCTTCTCCACCGCTCCGCCGCGCTTTCCTCTCTGTCTCTCTCTTCCCCTCCCGCAGCCAAGGCTCCATCTGAGCAAAGATGGCCCGGGCGCTGGGGATGGCTCTGTGGCCTCTGCCTCAGGCGCTAGAGTGGCTCTGGTCACAACATGGCGATGCCCAGGATGGGCAGAGCATCGCCCCCTGGTGGGCAGAGCTTCGCCCCTGGTGGGCGTGCTGGGTGGATCCCGGTCGGGCGCATGCGGGAGTCTGTCTGACTGTCTCTCCCTGTTTCCAGCTTCAGAAAAATGAAAAAAAAAATCCACACATGCAAACAAAACCTGTGTTCTACTCTAACTGTTGCATATTTACTCTCCTTCTTCTGGTGGTCATAGATATCTTCAAACTCATGTGAAATCCAGTTGTCAAGTAATGTCAATTTTATTGCTAAATGCATTTCATATTTGTGCACTCCTTCCTTTCATTATTCATTTAATGTTAATTAATACCTACTATGTTAAAGGTACTGAAATAAGTTATTTCTCATTCAGACTACTGTAACGACATACTTTCCAAAGGTAATTGTAACTATAAATAACATATTTACCCTCCCGTTCCTCTTGTCTCTAATTCTTCTAATTCACTGCTCACAGAAAACTCTTGTAGAACACTTGTCACTAGCCACTTTCAAAAACCAATTATATTATTAGACAACTAGAAAGAATTAAATTCAAATCCCTTACCATGACTTTAAGGCTTTCTACAATATGATGCAATCTTATCTCATCACCAGATTCACTTGTCTTAATGAATTACTAAAATCTATTATAATCTATCTTACATTTTCTTTGTGGCTCTGCTCATTGTGGTAAATTGGTGAAAATGGCTTTGGAAGGTTTTTAAATACAGAAATAGATAACTGGTACATAATACACACTAACTCTTCCTACAATTCCTCTTTTTCCCTTCTCACTATCCCCACCTTCACTGTTAAATCTATTTCTCTGAGGTTAAAAGCCTCCTCTTCAATCAAACTTTGTCCAGAAGAAATTAATGCCACCTTCTCAAAACAATAGGTATTCCTCCTATAGTTGGAAACTATTGCAGTGTATCTTTATTTTACCATAAGTTCGAAAAAAGTACAATTTTATTACTTTTTTGTTCCCCACAATCTCACACAAAGCAGAACTGTAAAAAATAACAGTAAAAAAAGCAATAGCGGCCCTGGCCGGTTGGCTCAGCGGTAGAGCGTCGGCCTAGCGTGCGGAGGACCCGGGGTTCGATTCCCGGCCAGGGCACACAGGAGAAGCGCCCATTTGCTTCTCCACCCCTCCGCCGCGCTTTCCTCTCTGTCTCTCTCTTCCCCTCCCGCAGCAAAGGCTCCATTGGAGCAAACATGGCCCGGGCGCTGGGGATGGCTCTGTGGCCGCTGCCTCAGGCGCTAGAGTGGCTCTGGTCGCAACATGGCGACGCCCAGGATGGGCAGAGCATCGCCCCCTGGTGGGCAGAGCGTCGCCCCATGGTGGGCGTGCCGGGTGGATCCCGGTCGGGCGCATGCGGGAGTCTGTCTGACTGTCTCTCCCTGTTTCCAGCTTCAGAAAAATGAAAAAAAAAAAAAAAAAGCAATAGCTAGGAAAGTGGTATTTTATTTCAGTTAATTTTGCTTCTGTTCTTACCGGCAGGATACCAAGTGATATTGTGTGCTATTGATTCCAAAAAAAACTGACCAGTTTTCTGCCATTGACTGTATACTTCATAAAATTAAAATAAAATAAAAGGTTATTTATCCAATTATTATTGACACCTTTTGTCAAACAAATGTATACATTCATTATAATTAATAATACATGCATTTTTTTTAGGTATAACTGACCATGCAGTCATGTTTAAGAAGAACAAAACATTTAATTCTGTCAAGAAAAATAAGAATATGTGGTAGAGGAGATTATTGAGAGACTATCCACCCCTGGAGGTCCAAAAGTCTACTGTTAGTATATTTAAACAACTAATAATAGTATACTCCACCTTAGGAAATATTCTTATTGACCTCAGACTTATGTGTGAAAACTCAGAAGAGATGGAATACTTCCATTATAATGTATAATTTAAGTCTTTTCATTCCTTAAAGAAATAGTTTTCAAATTTTTTATCTGAAAGCCAGTAAGAAATATATGTTGTATTGTGAACCAGTATATATATAATATACAAATCCAATCAGAAGTAATCTACCCTTATTATAAGTGATGCACTCTTAACATTTTTACTCTATTTAATTCTCCTTTATATTCAGGTTGTGGCCTACTAGGTTGATTTCACTGACCTCTAATAGATTGAGGACCATAACACTTTCTTAATGTAGTGGTTCTCATACTTTAGTACAAGAATAACCTTAATGTTTATTAAAAATTCAAATTTCCTCCCCGGCCGAATAGCTTCATTGGTTGGAGCATCGTTCTGACACACCACTGTTATGGGTTTGATCCTCAATCAGGGCACATGCAAGGAGCAACCAATGAATGCATAAATAAGTGGAGCAACAAGTGGGTTTTATTTTCTCTCTCTCTCCCTCTTTCTCTAAAATCAGTAAATATGTTTTTAAAAATCTTTTTAAAAA
Organism: Saccopteryx leptura; assembly: GCF_036850995.1. Lineage (NCBI taxonomy): Eukaryota > Metazoa > Chordata > Mammalia > Chiroptera > Emballonuridae > Saccopteryx > Saccopteryx leptura. The sequence goes on from NW_027095702.1 coordinate 2,266,828, forward strand.
TTCAAATTTCCAAGACCTACTACTGTATGTCTAAAGGTTCAGGCTCAGAAGGTTCAAGACAAGGCACCAGATTCTGCACTTTAAACAATATCCCAGATAATTCTGATACTGGTGGCCTGCAGCACATGATTTTTTAAAACACTGCCTTGAAGAAATGGCTCTCAATCACAGTGTACATCAAAACCCTCTCCAGAACTAGATATACAGGTCCTAGACACAACCCCACACTACAGATTTAGAAGTTCCTGGGGCAGGATCTGGACACATGCATCAACTAGTGATTCTGAAGAGGACCTCTTATAAAGAACCACCATCCTAAAAAAATATGCCAGAATGTACAAAGAAATGGAAATATCATATATATATTTTATGAGGATCTAAAGATTCTCTGAGTAGACCCTGGAATAAGAGATTTCGTGTGCCTTCCAAGTCTACAGTTCCTCCATCTGAACAGGCTTTCTCTTTAGCCGTCAGGCTTTTTTTTACCCTCTCTGCAAAGTTAGTGCTACCTACCAATAAATCAGGCTCTTTTTAATGAGTTGTTGACACTGTTATATTAAACAATCATATAACAAGAGTGAAGGGGCAAAAACTGAAAATCTCAATTCTACCCATATTAATACAGGCATTTTAACATAATGCACAGATTTGTTAAAAATCAGTTTAGTTCATTTAATAAACATAGTATTATTTGAAATATATTGTTCTGAGTGGAGCAAGCACCTTTAAAATTTAGTTTCAGTACTGTCAATTACTAATTCACAATGCTGTAAGAGCTTCTAATATTGCATTCATTAAGTAATGTCTAAACACAAATAAAAAACAGGGGAGAATTGTGAATTTCCCATCTATAAAATTTTAAAATGGGTATAAATCCAGAGAAAAATCTTTTTCATTAATACAAGGTACAGAAAAGAAGGCTCACACTTAGGGATCAATAAAGCTGGTTTTATTCCTAGTTCTGTGGCTCACTGGTCAAGTCACATTTCTTTTTGGACCTCTGAGGTCTTAATTATAAAAGAAAAAATACAGCTACAAAACTAAGTCAAAGAAAATATGTAAGACACTAACGAGTGAAAACTATGAAAGATACATAAAAGTGTGTCTATTATTAAAACACTGCTTTGTTCTTTAACATATTCTACACAATCTCTGACATCATGTCATCCTTACAATAGCTCATGAAGAATATGACAGTAACCAATCTCAGAATTCAGTTAAGAGTCTTCTGAAGCTCCTTGCTTATTAGTTCAAACAGCTAAGCCGCAGCAGAAAATCCCCAATCCTGACCCCTAATAAAGTCTCTTTGCACCACACTATACTGATCTTTTGTCATGTGGTTTAAATAACTAGTTTTTAATTTTTTATTGATTTTTTTTTTTAGAAAGACAGAAACACTGATGATATGTTCCACTTATTTATGCATTCACTAGTTGATCCTTGTATGTGCCCTGACCGGGAAACAAACCTGCAACCCTGGCGTATTGGGACAATGCTCCAACCAACTGAGCTACCTGGCTAGTGCTAAATTACCAATTTAATCTTCAGTGCAGATGTAGAGATGGGTAAAATAACCTGGTTTGTCTGTCATATTTAAAGACATTTAAACTGCTCAAGAAATCTACTATATAACCTCAATAATTATAAACTACCATTTAACCAGCTTTCAGAACTATTCCTGATTATAATTTCTTAAGACAGTTCACTGGCCTGTTAACCATAATATTACATGATATAATAAGTTCAAGAAAATAGTCCTAGAGGTATGCTAAGACTCTGCAGTTAAAACATGTAACTTTAAGAACAAAATACATAAGGCAGTAAAACTATGTGAAAGTAAATCATAAAAGCAAAGAATAAAATGCCACCTAAGACTGGACAATGCTGTTTGTACTAGCAGTAACTGTATCATAACTGCCAAAGAAAGTTGTGGACTCTTTAAATAAAGAAAAAAAATGTCAGGAGCAAAAATAAATAAAAATATTGCAAGACAATTCATTAGCACAGTTTAGTTAAATTCTATTTCAATGAAAGATTTAAACATTTTTAACATGAAAGTGGCATTTAACATTTATTGTTAACTATAGTGTATAGTTTATACTAATTTATTTGATGATCATTCTGACTTTGTACTCTAAAAAATAACATCTTTTAATACTCAAGACATTTTGATTCTTAAAAGAAAAATGATAAGTTACTGACCAAATTTTTCTTTTGTTTCGGTAGGTTAACTGGTTCAAAAACAGAGAGAACATTTCCATAGCATGCTGCAATCTTCAAAAAAAAAATGAAAAAAAATTATGGCTAAGTTAACTTACTTATAAATCAAAAGAGCAAAGGAAATTAATAGTGTAACTTAAAAAATATGCCCACATGTGCAATTTCATTCACCAATACTTGAGAATGTCCGTTTTAGAGACCATCGTATCTGGATCAGAATCCCAGTGCGTACTGTCTGTCACTCACTGTGTAACTAGCAAGTTAATCTCTCTGAACCTTAGTTTCTCTATCTATATTTATAAAATGTATAATACTATCTTCCTAATAGAATTATTTTTAGGATTGAAAGAACATTTGTAAAACATCTTACATAGTATTATAAGATACATAGTAAATGTTAATTCCATTCCTCACAGAAGAATATATAATGATGTATTCCTTGTCAAGTAGAACATTTGACAGGACTTAAAATCAGTTTTTAGCCTCAAAGTTCACAATTCTGTGAGTATATATTCAACTTTTTAAAAATAAAACTTAGATATGTTCCTTTGTGTACTCTCTAAGGCATGTATTTTTTTAATATTCTATTTTATTTGTGTATGTTTAAAATCGACCCTTTAAATCAATGGAGTATAACCCTTCCTGGCTCTGTTTTATTAGGTAGTTATTACTAATGTTTGAGTGAGTCACAAATGAAGAACACTGAAATATCAGAAAACAGATAAGATAGACCTACAGAAAGACAGATTCAATGAATAAGATTAAATGAATTAATTATTAAATAAATAAATGATAAAAATAATTATATATAATCTAGGGAAGGGGTAAGGAATGAAGATGTAACATACATATGGGGAAAGAAATCTTTCAATGGATGTTTTTAAGTGTTCTGAGGAACCTTAGGATATAGAAATCATCTACTGAGTTGGTCTGGGAGGGAGTATTTAGTTTGGGCCTTTAAAGTGTAGGTAGTATTTCTTCAAAGGACAGTAAATATTCAATTTTGGAAATAAGGCATAATATGAACACAAATGTAAAGATTAAAAGAGGCAATGTGGTATGTTGGAGGTGACTGACCACCAGCCAAGCTAGAAGAGAGGATTCCTTAAATAGAACAACGAACAGGAGGCCAAAAAGGCAGGTTTGAGCCAGTTGTTCAGGGCCCCACGATAAGGTGAACAGTTAGCTAAGGTAATAGTAATCTAAGAATGTTTTTAAACAATGAATAATAAAACAATGAATGTTTTCAACAAATGAATAAAAAGATAAATGCAGGTGAATTTCCTCAAGAAAATTAATCTGGTAGTATTATAAAGAAAAATATTAATGATAAAATACTGATGCCTGTGGTACCAAGTACCATTTCCTTCTTAAAGGCAAATAGTAGTACCTATGTATCAAAACTTATAAAATGTTCTTCTTGATATCTTAAGGAATCATTTGCTTATACTGATACTAGTAAAAAAAAAAAGCCTTTTATCAGAATGATTATAAAACCAAATGACCTTTTCATTCTAACCTGAACTGTCATGTAATCTAGCTTATCACAAAAAGATAATTCATACTGAAAATTATTAAAATTACATTTCCAATATTAACCAACCCTATCTGTGTCTAGATGGTATAAGTGAGTTTTTACACAATAATAAGATTATAGCAACTAGAGCTAGGAGCTCAAACAAACATGAAAAAAAAGAAAAAAATCTCAAGTTTTAGTATTGTATAAGATAGATCATTTTGCAGTACAGTGAGACTGAAATGAGTAAACAAAAGAAAGACGAGACACTTGTAACTGTATTAAAGAGAAGGGGGCACAGGAGTAGCAAAAGGAAGAGTAGTTCAACAAATAAGTAAAGACTGCAAGAGGCAAAACTCCTTTTACCATCAGTAACTTTAAACTAGGTCCCCGAAGTAATGTTCAGACTGGCAGGTCTATTAGAAATGATAGATTTTTTTAAAAAAAGGATTGGGTCCACTTTGGTTCCTCACAGAAAATGTTCTGGTGGCATCATATAGTTAAAAAAAAAAACACTACTTATTTAATTATCTAGTAAAAATATTAACTGTTTGAGTAGTACGAACATTCATGTACATCCTTGTGCCTTCTGACCATACAGAGTTCGATTGATATGTTTTAAAAATGTGTAAGGCAACATTAAAAAAAGGCAAATGTATGTGCTTGTTTCCATAAACTGGTTATCAAACAAACATGATTTTAAGTTAATAAAACTGGAACTGGAACTAATTTCATATATTGAAAGAAAACTCACTCGCAGGGGTCAACGAACATGAAAAAAACTCACTACATAAAGGGTTAAATAAAGTCGTAAAGTTCACCCCAGTATAGTCCACAGGAAACCATACCTAGGCCTGGCTCCCTATGCCAGGTGCTTTATTAAGCTATATACTACACAGCCTATTAGTTAGGACTCCCAATACTTGTATTTTATAGAACCATATTTAACCTGATACAGCATCACATGCTGTTTCTTATGTTGTTGCTGTTTTACTTTCAAGATTACTTTTTACTTTTCATATACATGTAATAAATTAAGAAAAAATTATAGACTTTAGAAGACTTTATCTTCATTTTAGTACAAAGTTTATCCAGAAATTACAAAGACGTAATTATCTGTCGGCAGACACGTATCTCTAACAAAATGATTTCTCTTCAGTAGTTTATTTTTAAATAGATGGAAGACTGTCATCCTGTCCTTTGAGTCAATCAATTTTTAAATAAGCTTTAGACTGGTGCAGGTAATAAGTATTAAATACAGGTAATAAGTAGTATTAAAGTTCTCTGTCAACTCATAGAGAAGATTATGCTTTATTTTGAAATTATATACTTCATAGACTATCCTGGCATAAACCATATTCAAAAATGTCTTATATTATCACAAGATTACAAACCTTGCCTTGTTGCATTGAACAGTCTACACATCCTACTTGAATATTTCCATGTTTAGCTCCTGGGATTATTTGTAACCTTTCAAAATCACTTCCCAATATAACAATGTCACACCCAGATGCATAAGCCTAAAAAAAAGGAACAAAAAATAAAAATGATAAAATTGCCAAGACCTAGCATGTAAAATACTAGCATTGAATATTACACTTTAACAGACTCATTTAAAGTTTTTTAAATTTTGTATTATTTGAGAATACTTCCTTTACCTCCCATATACAAGTCCCATCGGCAAATTTAATCAGTCCTATCAGCAAAAAGTATACCAATTAGTTCATTTCTTCCTTCTCCACTGAACACTACCGCCCTTATCTAAGTCCATCTTTCTCTTGCACTATTGTTAATAGCTTGACTGGTTCCTTTCTCACCTCGAATTTCTTTCCACACAAAAATTACAGTGATCTTTTAAAAATGTTTATTATACCAAGTACTTTTCCCTGTTTAAACCCCTTTAATAGTTTCTTGGAATAAAATTCCAACTCCTTACCATGATCAAATCCCCTAAATGATTGTTTTGATTCTTCAAAACCATCTCAAGGTTGTCTTTCTTTCCCCTAATTAGTTCCTGTCCCTAACTGCCCTTCCTTCTGTTCCTTAGGTATATCAATCTTTTCCACCTCAAGGTGTTTATCTACCTTTTATCTGCCTGGTCTTTCTCTAGCCAGCTTCTTCTTCTTTTTTTTTTTTTTCTTGTATTTTTCTGAAGCTGGAAATGAGGAGGGACAGTCAGACAGACTCCTGACCGGGATCCACCTGGCACGCCCACCAGGGGCGAAGCTCTGCCCACCAGTGGGTGATGCTCTGCTCCTGCCGGGCGTCCCTCTGCCGAGACCAGAGCCACTCTAGCGCCTGGGACAGAGGCCAAGGAGCCATCCCCAGTGCCCGGACCATCTTTGCTCCAATGGAGCCTTGGCTGCGGCGGGGGGGGGGGGGGGGGGGGGGGGGGGGGGGACACACGGGACAGAGAGTAAGGAGGGGGGGGTGGAGAAGCAAATGGGCGCTTCTCCTGTGTGCCCTGGCTGGGAATCGAACCCGGGTCCCCCGCACGCCAGGCCAACGCTCTACCGAAGAGACAACCGGCCAGGGCTCTTTTTAAATTATTATTATATTACTGCCAATAGTTACACTCTTGGCAGCCCCAGCATATCAGTAATCCCTGAATCTAAAACCGGCCTCCGTGGGTCACGCTGGGCCGAGCCGGGCTGACTCAGGGACGCGCACCAACCGCCAGCGACGCGGGAGCCTCCCTGACTCACCGTGAAGTGCTGGTCGCCGACGCTGCCCACGGAGAAGCAGTGGTCGCCGGGGTTCACAGCCCCGGTCAGCACCTGGTGCAGGTTCATGGCGGCGCCCTAGTCCTGCAGCGGACACCGCGGCCGGCTCGTGCCCGGGATCGGCGGCGGCTTCCTTCCCTCCTTCCCTCAGGGGCGGCGGCCGCTCTGGGGCGGCGACCGCAACAGCGACGGGCGCCTAGAGCCAGAGCCGCTTGGCTGGGGCCAGCAGCTCATCCCGAGCCGGGCAGGCGAGGCCTGGAGGGGGCGGGCCGGCGGGGGGCGGAGCGCCGTGCGGACCTGTCACAGCCCGCGCAGACCCAGGTGAAACTCCGGTGGACTCAGTGTCCACAGCTCCCGCCGACTCACCGGCCCGGGAAGGCTGCGCTGTCTACACACTTCTGAGCCCGTGTGGCGTAAGCAGCACCCGTTCGCCCTCTCCGCCTCCAGGGGTCGTCAAACTTTTAATAAAAACCGCCCACTTTTGCAGTGCTGGTAGACCTGGTCCCTACCACCCACTAGTGGGCGTTCCAGCTTTCATGATGGGCCAATCGCGGCGCTGTTTGGTTGCACGGTAGGGACCAGGTGGACCAGCACTGCAAAAGTGGGCGGTTTTTATAAAAAGTTTGACGACCCCTGCTAGGGCTTAATCTGACCATTGTACCAGAGTTTAAAACGGAGACGTGCCTTAGAAATGGAGTTGCAGTGTCCTGATAGAAACTACAAGTCCCAGGATGCACCGCTCCCTTAGGCGTCTCAAGAGTACTCCCAGTGAAGGTGACTCTGGAAGTGTCTCTGTCCCGGAGTATTATCAGTACGTGCGGGTCCAGCTCGCTGAACACTGTTTGAAAGGTTTAAACTTAATTTGACAACTACCTAAATGTTTTCACCTAAGTTTATCCTGTCGTGCTGTAATAACCCTGTCCCAGTCTTGTGTTGAACATTTGCTTTGGAAAAACTTAATTCCAAAATGATTATAGTGTCGCAGCTACACTTGTGAGCTTACAACTTTCCTTGTATTTTGACACGTTTTGCATTATTTATGATAAACACTTGTTTATATATCTCCTCCCATATACTGTAAGTCTTTTAGGGACAAACTGTGCTGCTTATCTTCGTAGTCCCAAGTATCTGGTGCAGTGCCAGTTCCAATTTAAAATTTTTAGTTCAGTAAATGTTAAATGAATCCATGTAAACAGGAACTCTCCACTTAAAAAGAGTAGTTTTTTTTTTATTTATTCAATTTATTTTAATATATTTTTGTTGTGGTAAAAAAAAAAATCCTTCATACTAGTACTTGGATGGAAGGAGTACTAATAATTTTATTTCATTTTGCTTTACCTAAGTTTTTTTGCAATGTACATTTACTTTGTTCTGAAGAAGTAAAAAATTACTTTAAAAAACAAGTTTAAGAACAATTTCGTTTTTAATTTGAAAGATGTAAATGAAGTCCATTATTTATGCCAGTCTCTTCATAAAAATGAGGAATTTAAAACTTAATTTGTCATTTAATAAAACTATCTTATTGAGTATTAGCATTCTTACAGTTTAATTTGTATTTTAATTGTTAATTCAAATTTTACTCAAAGTGGCTTTAAGTTAACTTTATATTTTAGACCCTAAAGCAAGATTTTTCAATGTTCTACATAAATTGTGTATCTGGCTCTGAAACTTAACATGTTTACTCATTTCATTCTCCTCAGTTAGGTTTTGAAGGGCATGCAGTGTAGCAGAACGAAAGAAATGACATGGCCTGGTAATTAAGAAATCTGAGATTTATTTCTTCTGATCTTGCTGTGCGACCTTGGAAAGTCTTAATAACTTTGACACTCGTTTTTCTTATTTGTAAAATTAAGTTTAACCTGATTATCAACATTTTGCTTGGCTTTCTCATCTCTGCACTTCTAAGTACATCTCTTTATTAAACTCCTTGAAATAGACTACCTGAGTTTAAATTCTGGCTTAACTACTGCCTGACCAGGCAGTGCGCAGTGGATAGAGCGTCGGACTGGGATGCAGAAGACCCAGGTTCCAGACCCCGAGGTCGCCAGCTTGAGTGCGGGCTCATCTGGTTTGAGGAAAAGCCCACCAGCTTGAACCCAAGGTCGCTGGCTCCAGCAAGGGGTTACTCGGTCTGCTGAAGGCCCACGGTCAAGGCACATATGAGAAAGCAATCAATGAACAACTAAGGTGTTGCAACGCGCAATGAAAAACTAATGATTGATGCTTCTCATCTCTCTCCGTTCCTGTCTATCCCTCTCTCTGACTCACTCTCTGTCTCTGTAAAAAATAAAAATTTTAAAAAAAAATTCTGGCCTAACTACTCAGAAAAATTACCTAACCTTTCTGTGCTTTACTTCTATATAAAGTGAGGACAGTACGTAGTAGATTTTTTTTATTTTTATGGAATTATCATGAAGAATAAGTGAGAACAGTATTTGGCACATTCACAGAATTCAGTGGATGTTAGCTATTTTATTATTATTTTTAAACCTGACATTTTAACATATATTTACTCTTTCTAAGGTTTTACAAATAGTGTCAAACCTCAGTCCAAATCTAAACTTTCCAGGGATGTTTAAGATTTCCACAAATGCTTTTGAGGCCAACCCAGTCTGTACCCAAAACTGTGGGACTACAAAAGCTAATGAAAAGCGAGGACATTCTTTTGCCTCTCTTTGCTGTCAACAGAGTTGACTACATATTCCATTAGCAAAAAGTATTTATGCAGGAAAAGGAAAGGATAGTAATCTAGTACATACAGCAATGGCGAATCACTCACAGGAAGAGAGCAAGAAGGAAGTTAGGAAAAAAAAAACATTACGGGGACTTCATAGGGACTAAGGTTCTGAAAACTCTTCCACGGCCCCTCCTGATTCCTGTCCTTTTTTTTTTTTTTTTTTAGTTTTTATTGATTGCTTCTCAAACACGCCTTGACCAGGGGTGGCGGTAGGGGAGAGGTAGGCTCAAGCAGAGCCAGCAACCCCTTGCTCAAGTCTGAAGTCAGAGACCTTGGGCTTCAAGCCAGCAACCTTGGGAGCGTGTTGATTATCCCATGCTCAAGCTGGTGACCCCACACTACTCAAACTGGCAAGCATGAGCTCAGGCCACTGTGCCACCACCAGTCAGGCCTGATTCCTAGAATTAAGGAATCTGTCATAAATTTTGACAACTCTTATTTATCAGAAATACTCTACTACTTTATTAAATTGCCCATTAATCCACCTATCTTTGATAGACAGCAGAATGAACTATTTCAATGAAACAACTGTTTGTAATTTATCTATTTCCTCTACTGAAACTCTGGCCTGCTCTCTGATTTTATATAGCCTTTGAGTTAAAAATAGTTTTTACATTTTTAAATGGCTGAGGCCCAGGCCAGTTGGCTCAAGGGTAGAGCGTCAGCCCTGCGTGTAGATGTCCTGGGTTCAGTTACCGGTCAGAGGACACAGAAGTGGCCATCTGCTTCTCTCCCTCTCCTGCACCCCCTTTCTTCCTTCTTCCCTTCCTGCAGCCAGTGGCTCAGTTGGTTTCAGCACATCAGCTCTGGGCACTGAGGATAGCTCCATGTAGCCTCTGCCTCCGAAGCTAAAAATAGCTTGGTTGCGAGCATGACCCCAGTTTGGCAGAGCACTGGCCAACAACCCCAGATGGGTTGCTGAGTGGGTGGATCCCAGTCGGGATGCATCCAGGAGTCTGTCTCTCTATCTCCCCTACTCTCACTTGGAAAAATATAAAATAAATAAATAAATGGTTGAAAGAAATCAATATAACAATAATACTTAATGAACCTGACCTGTGGGGGCGCAATGGATAAGGCACGAACCTGGAGCACTGAGGTCACAGCATCGAGACCCTGGGCTTGCCCAGCAAGGCACATATGAGAAGCAGCTATGAGTTGATGCTCCCGTTCTCCCCTACTCCACCTTTCTCACTCTCCTCTCTCTAAACTCAATAAAAAAATTTTTTTAAATTATTTTTAACTAAACAAGGAATATTGATGATACATGAAAACTATGTGAAATTTGTATATCCATTAATAAAATTTTATTGGAACACAGACATGCAGAATGTCTATGGCTGCTTTCACACTACAACTGCAGGACAATAGTTTAACAGAGACCGTATAGCCAGCAAAGCCAAAGGTCTACCGGAAAGTTCTGTCCGTTTTTGGAATAAAACAAAATACAAATTCTTCTGACTTAATTCATGGGGCACCCATCTTGAATATTTTCACACCAATCCTATCTTCCAAATATGGTTTGAAATGGTTTGCTGAGCTGAATTAAGCCTTTCTGCAATCTCTGATGCTGTCAGAAAAGGATCTTGCTCCAACATGGTCTTAACAACATCGTCATCAATCAAAGATGGTTGCCCAGAACGTGGCTTATCAGAAAGGTCGAAATCACCTGTTTCAAATTTTTCGAACCATCTTCTGCATGTCCTATTAGAAACTGTACCTTTACCAAACACTTTCAATAAATTTCTGCATGCTTCTGTAGCATTTCTTCCTTGTTGAAATTCGTAAAAATACAGTGGCGTAAATGAACTTTATCAGTAGCCATGGGTACACTATCGCTTCACACATAAGACTAACGTGAATCAACTTTGTTTTAGTTAATTTGCTACGTCAGTATGGATACATTAAGTGATAAAAATAGAGAGGCACACATGTGCCAAATAAACATGTGCTTACGTGTCGAAACTTGTGATAGAGACAGACAGACTTTCCGGTAGACCTTATATTTACTACTTGGCATTTTAGAGAAACATGGGCTGACGACCAGCCTGTAAGAAGGACCTGCTCTGTGAGCTATGAAATAGGTTTTGCTATGCAGAAGTGTTGTTGTACTGCATGGCAGCTTAATTTGCAAAACATTGAATGTTAATGATTACACAAGTATCTTTAAATATATCTATTGTGTGTATCTCTGATTCCCCGATATTTGTTATAGTGCAAAGTAAATACTCACTAATAGTTGAATGCAAAGATGAATATAAACAAAATCGGACTCCCATATATATAAAAATTTCCTTGGAAGAACTATCCCAGAGAGATGGCTATAGATAATCCCCTTACTTCCAAGCTGCTGCTCCTCCTAGATCACACCCTAATGTCCTTCGCCTCTTCTTCACAAGGGTCCATTTCTAAATCCAGTCCTTACTTATACAACTTGAGTGTCATTCTGACCTTGTGGCAAAACTAGTAAGGCAAGGAAATGGAGAAGAAGGTAACTTATACCTGTCTGCTTTTCATCTTCCCCTCCCTGGACTCTACTGCCCAGAGACACAAATGCACTTTCTAACACACACACACACACACACACACACACACACGACAGGGAATTCTTGAATCTAATTATTTCCTGAACTATAATTAGATTTTATTAATCTTTCCCTTGAGTGCTCAAAGGCTGTGTGCTTTTGTGTATTATTCTTTAGGGTTTTTTTTTTTTTTTTACTTTATTTAGTTTTATTCCTAAGAACTGAAAGGGGAACAATGGCTGTAAAAAAAAAAAAAAAAAAAGGAAGTCTTTTTAAAAAAGTAAACTTCTGTATATTTTGCATTATTACTAGCAGTAAAATCTCTTAGAAAACCAAAGTGCTGCAGTTTCTGGGACTGCCAGGCCAAAGAGAAGTTATGCTTTCTTCAGTGCTGATCTTAAAGGGGAAAGGGAGACTTTTATTAAAGACGCAACATGATGACAGTAACGGGAAAGGCAACAGGCTAAACTCTAAGGTCCTCATGAGGAAAAAGAAGCATATAGGAAGCCAGCTCAGATTTGACTGCCTGATATCCTTGTGATTCCTCTCTTCCTGCTGCCCTCATCCTAAACTCATCAGGATAAATCCCTGTCCTCCCAGGGCGTGTGCCACAGGAGCCAACAATACAAACTTCAGTCCCCACTGCCAACACCCAATCAATGAGGGGGGTTATAAGTAAAGGGAATGAATCCCTAATCTCATAACTAAGGCTAAATCAGGGGGACTGTGCTGCTGGAATTTCACACAAGTATTTCAAACTCATCTCATAAAAATAATATATGAGGTCTCTGTGCAAATAAGACACTGACTCCCCCAGGAACTTGCCTATACAGCCAATAGTAACCTTGCTATAGCAAAATCAACCAGGAATATTATGAGTTAAATAGATATTTGAGCAATGATACAGGACCCTAGTCATCATTTATAATGTTATTATAGAAAAGTTAATTCCAATACCTCTAAAATTTGGAGATTGCCATTAAATAAAGTCTCTTGGCTCACTATTGCTCGGCTGGAGGGCTGTCTACCTTTAAGCATTTAAAGGGCAGTTATTTATAAAAACCACTGTTTATTAAACAACTACTCTACACTGTAATAGGTATTTTGTTACCTTATTTAAATTGCAGCAACCTAGAAGGGCAGTGCTTGAATTCAAATAATTTAACAACCAGTTCTCTGCCCTAATGACCATTTTAAGTACAAGAAAACAATATACCAAGAGGTAGTTTATTATTTCATGCATTTAATACTTAAATAGGAACAATAAGAGTACATGAAAATATGTTATAAGAGTTTTAAAATATTAATGAAAAAATATTAAATAGTACCTTACAAAAAAACAGTAAAATTGTTATTTAAGATATTTCCATATTACTTCTTGATTGGCATCCTCACTTGCAATTTTCTTTGCTTTTATCTGAGTATCATCAGCTGTGTGATTTATCCTTAACCATGTTTTCACTGTAGGAGTTGGATCCCATCTCTTTACCTATGAACAGCTTAGAATACGCTGTTGCACAGATGAACATTAAGAAAGAGTAAGGGATGTAAATTTGTGATTTTCACATTGGTCAGCTGCCCAGGCATCCACCTTAGAGAGAACCCTGATTACAAGTGCCATTTTAACAACTGGTTTGCTGAACTCAACAAAAAATTAGGTATTGGTTTTGCCAAACATGTGTGAACTGGCTGAATCCTACCACTGTGTAAGGGTAATATCTCTGTTTTACAAATGAAAAAACCTAAACTCAAAGAGATTAAATAACTTGGCAAAGTCACATTAAATTTGTATCAAATCACCATCCAAGGATTTGAACTCGGATCTCTTGGGCTGCAAAGGCTAAGTGTTCTTTAAAGACCTCTGAACCCCAAGGTGAACACAACCAGAGTCTACCTCTTATCCTCTACCTGGAAAGGGAAGAAGAGACAGGAAAGGTGAGTTGATTTATTTAAAGTGGGTCTTCAGGATTCTCTGGTGAAAAAATAAAATCTTTTAAAAGTTTTCTCCTTTTTCACAATGAAGGGAAGCTCATTTCCTTACCTTGACCCAGTTCTAAACTATAAAGGCCAGCCTTTGTTATAAGGTAAAATAACCAACTCCAAAAAACTCCCTGACACTCAGCCAATTAGGTAACTATTCACTTGGTTAAAGGCAAATACTTCTGGGGAAGTTTTTGAACCACCAATAAATCACACACATTAGTTTGTCTTTACCAGGTGTGGCTCTCTTGTGCCTACTGGAGTTTTCATTAGGAGGAAGCAGAAGTCAAGAGATGTTATTTGCTTTCCCTCTCTTTCTCCACCATAGTGGTATGTATGGTTGACTTTGTTCCTTTCCATGTCTTGTTACAAAAACTTTCAGGATCAAATAATTACTGGCCATGAAGACGGGGGCCATGATGAAGAAAGTGGCTGCAGAAGTCAATGTCACTTTTGAAGATCAACAAAAAAATAAACAGATTGACTAGGAATACAAGTAGAATCATAGACCTGAAGGAAGAAAAATGTAATAAAGAAACAACTCCAAACTTTAGAAGATGCCTGTGAGGATATGCTTGCAGATGACAACTGCCTAATGGTACCTTATCAAATTGGTGATGTTTCCATTAGCCATTCTGAAGAGGAAACACAAGAAATGTTAGAAGAAGCAAAGAAATATTTACAAGAAGAAATTGATGCCTTAGAATCCAGAGTGGAGTCAATTCAGGTGTTAGCAGATTTGAAAGTTCAATTATTTGTAAAATTTGGGAGTAACACAAACCTTGAAGCTGATGAAAGTTAAGCATTTTTTAATACTACTTTAAAAAATTTTTAATACACTTTAATATTGTTTAAATGATCATTTCCCTTCAAATGATATGAAAAGCAAAACTTAAAAATCTTTTTTATTTATTTAATGGAAACTTGCCTATTTGCACATCTTGCTTATTTATGTTATATTTTTAAAAGAAGACAATCTTCATGTATGTGTTTTTCATGACAGTGTGTCAAGTTTAGGAGTTTTATGTCATCTTATTGAAATCAGGTAAGGGGAAAAGTAATTACTGGCCAGGAAACAATAGCAGAATTGTCCCATTCTCCAATAGATTCAGATGAAGTCTGCTAATAAAATAAGATACAACTCCAAAAGGCGACATCGGGGAAGAACCAAGCTGTGTCAATAAGGAATCACATGTGAGATGGCGCACAAATTTAGACTATTTCAAGGTCACCTACACCTTACTGTCTGGACAGTTGAACTTGTTTTATTGGGAAACTGATTTTTCTCTTTGTTTCTTTGCTTCTGCACAAGTAGGTTGGTTCAATAATAAATATGAAACTTTTGTTTTAAAAAATAAAGAAGTAATTTTGAAAGGGAAAGGAGAGGCCATAGGAAAGACAACAGCAAGGAGTTTTGTTTAGTCAGGAGCAACTTCTGGGCAGTGGACTCTGGGGCAGGAATAAAGAAGAGAGACTATCCCCATCAAACCTCAGAGAATTAGTTTATGCATATTGACAAATTTATTCTAGAGTTTTATGAAGAAGGCAAAATCCCCCAAATAGCCAACACAATATTGAAAGAAAGGAATGAAGTTGGAGGACTGACACTACCCAATTTCAAGGCTTATTTTAAAGCTACTGTAATCAAGACAGTGCAGTATTGGTAAAAGGATAGACAATGGGACAGAATAGCCTAGAAATAGACCCACATAAATATAGTCAACTGATCTGTGGCAAAACAGCAAAGGTGGCGCAGAGATAGTCTTTTCAAGAAATAGAGCTGAAAAAAACGGGCAGCCACATGGTAAACAAACTAGACACAGAACTTCCCTCCTTCACAAAACTAACTCAAAATGGATCATAGACCTGAATATAAAATACAAAACTATAAAACTCCTAGAGGATAACATAGAAGAAAGTAGATGACCTTGGGTTTGAAGGTGACAGATACAAGACCAAAGGCATGATTCACTAAAGAAACAGTGGATGAGCTGGACTTCATTTAAGTAAAAAACTTCTGCTCTGTGAAAGACAATGTCAGGGAATGAGAAGACAACCATAGACGGGGAGAAAGTATTTGCAAAAGACACGTCTGGTAAAGGACCTATCTAAAGTATACAAAGAAATATAAAACAACTATCTGGTTCAGAAATGGGCCAAAGACATTAATGGATACCTTACTAAAGAAGATATACAGATGGAAAATAGTATATGAGGAAATGCTTCACATGATATATTATCCAAGAAATGCAAATTAAAACAACAATGAGATACTACTACACATCTGTCAGAGTAGCCAAAATCTGGAACACTGAATGCTGACAAGGATGTGGAGCAACAGGAAATCTTATTCATTGCTAGTGAAAATGCAGAATGATACAGTCACAGTGGAAGACAGTTTGGCAGTTTCTTCTAAAACTAAACTTGTGAAGAGTGAGTTTACTGGCTGAATGGCCTATTTGAAAATAGGGCAGCATTGCACACATTTGGCCACAATGGCATCCACCTTTCCCTCATTGCTACAGAAAACTTTCTCGTGTGCAAAGCAGGATCGTGTAGAGGTTCAAAGACCCTCTTTCCCAAACAGAGTGCTGGTCTTGGAAACATCAATTTGCCACCATCTGCAGCAGCACTGAGGTGACCCTTCCCAATACACATTCTTGTCCAGAGCGTGCTCTTGGTCCCTACACTGTAATTAGAGTCTCTGGAGCTGGAAAATCTGTACCATGTTACATCTCTGTAGCTGCTAAGTAATGACTATGGGCTAGTTTACCTAAGCTTTATGAGGATCACTACCCTCAGAAACTCCAAGTTAGCTGAACCATTGTGAAGAGAAAATGACATGCTTCCAGTGTCTAACCCACTGTGAAACGGAGAGTAGATACTCAATCTTTGATAGGTAGTTTTACCACCATCCATGGCAATCTACAGCTCCCACAAAGCTACTGCTAATCCAATGGAAAACAAGCTGTGGTGTTCATTATTTTCATTGAGCAGATCCTACCTCTTCCTGAGAAACATTCTGAGTCTTGCCATCTCTATCGGCACTTCTTTCTCTGAGTCTCGTCACTGTCCCATGGACTCATGTAATACCGCTCCCTTCTCCCAGGCTTCCCTTCCTTTAGTTCATTTCTACAGTGCCGGCAGAATGTGCTCCTAAATGTAAGCCCTGTTAGCATACTTTCTTGCATGAAATATTTTGATTGGCTCCCTATTGCTCAGTTAAACTGCTTTACTTATCGTAAGTCTTCTCCACACCTCTTATTTTCTAACATGAATCATGAATCCCAAAGATGGGAACAGATTTCACAGTTTTACTAAAGCATTTTTGCACCAAAAACTTTTAACGGAACATTTTTAGGAAATTATTATACAAGACCACACAGGCAGTGCTAGTCTACAGTGTTAAGTCCAAACTGCTCAGCACAAATACAAAAAAACCCTGTTGGCAATCCTGTCTTCAACCTCAGCCCCTCTTTGCTTCATACTCACTCTGTGTCCCAAGCCTACTGTCCTCAGATAACATCCTTTATAGTTAAGTCCCTCCACTGCAGGTACTAATAGCATTGGCCTCTCTCCAAGTCTTCTACTGTACTTCTCCTTCTACTCAATCTGCTCGATTTGGTGACCCACTGATTCTTTAAGAAACAGCTTTAATGTTATTTTCTCTGAAGCTCATTAATTCTTCTATCTCCTGAGCAATGTGGGTACTTGGGGAGTGTAAGAGGAAGAATAAACAGTGTCATACCACTCATAACTTTATCACAATGTTATGTGACACGGTTTCCCTCATTAAAAATAAACTCCATATGGGGAGGCATGCCCATGCTTCATTTTTTTCATAGCTCCTTTACTACTTCACAGTTTAATATATATAGCATGTTATTAATGTTCATGAAAATATTTGCTAAATATGCTACAGAATGGTATGTCCCACCACACATACACACATACACACACACAGTCACCAAGTTGTGTGGTTAATGATTTTTATCTTCACAAAAGTAAGCAATTACTTCCTATGGCCATTGATCTTTGGAAATCCTTGGTTTCTCTTTTTCAGTCATACACAACTTATAACCTATACTGGGTCTTAGGATCTCTCCAAACTCACTGTAGAATATTCTGCTTAACAAGGACGTGGTTCTTATATTCTGTGCAAAAGTCGATGGGATGCCATTTCCAATTGACACTTAAAAGTTCTTGAGCTTTTCCACAGGCAGCTTCTGTGCAAAAATGCAAAAGGAACCTCAAATCACATGTTTAAAACCCACATTTCCATTATTAATTGATGATTCTTAAACCAATGCCCGCTCATCTCTCAGACTGACACTCGATAACGATTTCAATGGAAGAGCAGCTGTTTCACATTATATGCCTCTCTGTGAACAGCATCCAGGTACTGCCATTCCAATTGTTTTATGAATGTGCTCGAGAAATGGCAGGTTGCCAAAGATGCATCCACATGATTATTTGAAACAACACCCCAGACATAAAAAGAAAGAATCACTCACAGAATGCAATATGTACAAGTTTGGCTGTTTGCACATCCTCTGCATTTGTGCATTCATGATGCTATATTTAAGCAGAAATCTGTGCAAGAATTAAGTCACTAGGAGATGGAAGCTTGGCGGTCATTTTAAGGATTTGGCTGCAGTGGTTGCCAAGATTGTCTCTATCCAGGATGAGCTCTCCCTGTCTTATAATCAACTGGAAGTCAGATGTGACTACTTGCTGGAATGGAATCCTTTCATATATTGTAAGACTTGTTCAAAAATTAGCAGACCCTCATTATTTTTTTGATGAGAGGGATTACTGTCACTTTGTCTTGTTCTAAGTCACAACTGTTACAAAGTTTGGACTTTAAAAAGAGAAACTTGTTCAAAGGTATATATGTCAGCCCAGTACTTCTTTCCCTATGCTCTGCCTTCCTCGTTCTGAGAAAATTGATAGTTAAACTGTAATTAATGGGAAGAAGTTTATGCAGTTGAAATGTACAAGGCCAATTGCTTATCAGCAGGATGCAAATCCAAGTTTAAGAGGCACCACCGATTTCTCATTGTCAGACAGAAGAAATGCGTCAGACAAACTCTGCCATACAAAGAAAGAAAATATTCCATGAACTCATTTATTGATGAAGAAAGTAATATGAAACATAGTGATTACCGAAGGGAAAAAATTGTTTTGAGTTGTTATAAAATGTCTTGTTTGCAGATACATAAAAGCAGCACCTTTGAATAAGTCTTCTAGTTAGAGCTCAGTGAAATCTCTGGCATAGAAGTAAAATTGCATTAGCTAATGTCACTGTGCTTGGCCTTCTCAGGGAAGTTACTACAGTGCTCCAACAGAGTTCAGCAGATCCATGAACACTTTTCCTGAAAAGCACTATCATCTTTTTACAGAAACCTATGAAGCTTAGATTTGTCTAAATCTATTTGCCAATTACACACTTCAAATATTTGTATACTGCTGAAAATAGAAATGGTGATTACATTTCATATCTTTCTCATATATGTTGGGTATTTTAGCATATTCTTGAAATTCCATCCATACCATTTCCCAAAATTCACCTCCAGTTTGGAACAACTTCTTGTCTCCAATTTACTTGTTTGTCCTTCAAATTCTATTTAGAATCTTTTTTACTTTTCTTAGTGAGAGAAGTGGAGGCAGAGAGACAGACTCACACATTTGCCCCCACCAGGATCTACCTGGAAAACCACTAGGGGGTGAAGCTTTACCCATCTGGGATCTTTGCTCCGTTACTCAGCAACCAAGCCATTTTTTTAGCACCTGAGGTAGACACCATGGAGCCATCCTCAGCACTTGAGGCTAGCTCACACGAACGAATCTAACCATAGCCACAGGAGGGAAAGTGGGCAGAGCAGGTGTAGAGAAGCAGATGGTTGATTCTCCTGTGTGCCATGACTGGGTATTGAACCCGGGACTTCCATATGCCAAGCCCACGCTCTACCACTGAGCCAACCAGCCAGGATCTAGTTAGAATCTTAAGAGTTATTCTTTCCATGAAATTTTTCATCACTATTTTGATACATAATTATTTAGTTTACAAGAATTTTATCTGTGCTAGACTAATGCTTCTTTAAAGGTTATTCACATATTTTGTTATTTTATAAAATTTTTTATATTAGAATTAGATTTACCAAAAAGTTGTGAAGATAATAAAGAGAGTCCTCATATATTCCTTTCCCAGTTTCCCCTATAATTAGCATCTTACATAAGTACAGTATGTTGGCCAACATTAATGAGCCCATTTTGAAGTATTATTATTAAACTAACTTCATATTTTATTCACCTCATCTTTTTTTGTGACAGAGATAGAGAGTGAGAGAGACAGAGGGACAGACAGGGACAAGGACAATAAGAATGAGAGATGAGAAGCATCAATTTTTTGTTGTGGCACCTTAGTTGGTCATTGATTACATGCTCATATGTGCCTTGACCAGGGGGATACAACAGAGTGACTGAACCCTTGCTCAAGTCAGTGACCTTGGGCTCAAGACAGTGACCTTGGGCTTCAAACCAGTGACCTTAGGGCTCAACCCAGCAACCTTGGGGTCATGTCTATGATCCCACACTCAAGTCAGCGAAATCCCACACTCAAGCTAATGAGCCTATGCATAAGCCTGATGAGCCTGTCCTCAAACTGGTGGCCTCAGGGTTTTGAACCTGAGTCCTTTGCATCTTAGTCCAATGGTCTATACACTGCACCACCACCTGGTCAGGTGGATTGTCTTGCTTTTTAACTAAGGTCCTTTTTATATTGAAGACCCCATCTAGGATACCACACTGCATTTATTTATCCTGTTTCTTTAAGCTCCTCTAGACTGTGACAATTTCTCAGACTTGCTTTGTTTTTAATGACCTGGACAATGTTGAAGAATTCTAATCAAATATTTTGCAGAAAAACTCAGTTTTATTTTATGTTTTTCTCATTATTATACTAGGGTTATGGTTTTGGAAGATAAGGCCCCAAAGATGAATGGCTATTCCCATCACATCATGTCAAAGGTATACGCCACCAACTTGATTTGTCACTGTTTATGCTGACTGTTGATGCTGGCTGAGGTAGTGTTTGTAGCGTGTTTCTACAGTAAAGTTCCTCTCTCTCACCCAACCTCCTTCCATAATGTACACTTGAGAAGGAAATGACCCTTAGGTAGTGGAGAGTTATACTGTATCTCTTTGAGGGTATAGTAGCTATGTAACTTCTTTAAAATTAATCTCTGTTGGAGATTTCTCTATTCTCCTCCACTTACTTATTTATGAACATATTCTGCATGATACTATAGTGGTGGACTTGATACTATGAATTTGTGAAAATCCATAAATCTTTACAGCACAAAGAGTGAATCTGAATGCATACAATTGAAAAATAATAATTTAGGAGGATCAAGGAGTCTGCAATGACGTAAATACTGTGATAACAAGACACCATACATATATACTGAAAACAAACAATTAAGTAAATGGATGGTTGATGGTAGGAGATAGGTTTCTCAGTACTGGTGTGGGAGGTTGCAAAGGAAGAGGGCTAGAATGTCTAGTGTGATAGTAAATTAGAATTGGAGACAGTATAAACTTATACTTAGCTTAATAGATAGTAGATACAGATGAACACATATAGAAATATTTATAGATATGACTACACACAGAGTTAGTAAACACAGATATTTCTTGCTATGTTTGCTGAGGGGATTATAAAAATGACACCTATCACAGCTATCACTGGATGTGGTTTCTAGCACCATTCTCCAATAAAAGATCCAGGTCTCCTAAGAGATGATTGTAATGCTAGGTAGGAGATGAACCTGGGGTGGACATTACAATGCCAGAAAGAAAGAAAATGCTCAAAACAAAAATCACTAAGTTGGGAGTGTATCAAAGATGGGAGTGGTCACTCAGAAGCCTACTGAAAGAGACACCACTGGCTAAAACTGAAAAAAATACAAGCAAAAGAAATTATTTGATTATGGGGTTTTTTGTTAAATGCAATTTTATTAAAAAGTCACTCTGAATAAACCACACAGTTTTTTTCTCCATGATTCCTACAGAAGAGAAAATTTAGGATAGGGATTATGAGCAAATATTTTGGAATTGGACTAATCAAGTTTAAATGATGGCTCTAGCTCCTTTATATCACCCTGGCTAAATTGCTTGGATAATGAGAAACTATATTAAATGCTAGTCTGCAGTGCCAGGCACATTGTAAATGTGCTATTGTAAATATGAGCTTTATTAAAAGTTTGCAGTATGTACTCATTAAAATCAGTTCAACAACTTCAGCATTTCTTATAGTGCAGGTGTGCTGGCAACAGACTATTGGTCTTCATCTACCTAAAATGTCTTTATTTAGTCTTTCTGTTTGAAGGATACTTTTGCTGAATAGAGAACTTTGGGTTGAATGTTTCTTCTTGATTTTCTGATCTCAAATTAGAAGTTATTTGCTGAGAAGAAACTTTCCTAAACACCCAATCTAAAGTAGCCTCAACTACACAAACTTATTTCAAATCACCCTGTTTTTTTCTTCACATTAATATCAATATTTAAAAAAATCTCTTTTATTTACTTAATATGTTTGTGTATTATCTTGCCACTGGAATGCAAGCTATATGAAAGCAAAGACACTACTCTTTGTTTTTTCCTTCCTTATATGCCCAGATCTGAGCACAATACTGGGTGACAGTCTGTACATACTTGAAAGAGTAAGTGTGGAAATCACAGACAATGGTTGGAAATGGACAGGGGCATGAGATGAACAGGATTTCTGCAAGATTATGGGTATTTCTTCCTATATGCTATATTATCTTTTAAGATGTGAGTGATCAATCACACTATTAATATGCTGCAGCATTACACACAATCAGGAACCACATTAGTCTTGCTTGTGTAGACAGGCATCATAATGTATTTGACTAAGGCATCTGCTTCTTGGTAGATGGGTTTATTGTCTCCCCTGGAAGGCACTCTCCCAGAAGTTTCCCCCTTATAGTAATTGACGTTTCTGCACTTTGCCTCCATAGTTGCATTTTAGAAGAGGGAGAGTAGCATTTGTTGACTATAGTACTCTAGTCTGCAAGATTGCTGCTTTATTGTGTCCATAAAATTTTTAAAAAAAGGTTAACTCATAAAAACAAGGACATGCAGTGGTTGAATATCTGTAACAAATGAACATGATTTTTTAAAGGAGGCAGAGAAAAATGACTAGGTGGCATCAAAGATAACTTCCAAAATTCCAATGTACATCTTCTCCTGTTTGGGTCTTCACCAGCTTGTAAAATTACATCTTGAACAGACTTGTGCTTTCTTTCAACTATTTGCATATTTTTTTGTACCTGTGCCCAGGAGCCCTTTTGATGAAAACTGTCCATCTGTCTTGTTTTCCCAGATTTTAACACCATACACCCGGGATCCCTTTTGACTGTATTTATGCCAGGGCGAAGATTATTTATAAGCCCAATGTTTATGTGAACTGTTCTGCAGTGGGCCTCCATGCTCTTCTCTCTAACGAGAGGCATACTTTACCTCCATTAACTCAAGAGCTGAGTTTTCCTACTGCAAACAGACATCTGCAGGAACACAGAACATTATGTGGCAAGAGAGAGCCAGGGGGAATGTATAAATGACATCTATTCCACTGAAAACTGACCTGATCTGAAATGCATGCCAATCAACTTGGCAGACTGCAAAGACATGAATACTATTGAGAGTTCAGGTCAATATCTATACATTGATTGTTTACTCTATGATCAGAGAGGGGTTACAAATGGAATAGGAGTAATTTCTTTATTTCCCATCAATATTGACAAAACCAAGAATTTTGGTCTATTTCATGCTGTCAGAAAAGCTATTGTCTCATTGTGGAGGTAAAAGATTTATGAGTATAGAATAGTAAATAAAGGGAAACAGTACTTGATTAAGTAATAATGTGTGAACCTTAGAGAGAACATGTAGACTTTGAATAACTCTCTTCTCTTTTTCTTGAGCTAGCTTAGTTTTGACCTTTATTCATTCCATATACTATGTTAGTAATAATGCACAGAGGCTTGGAATTTTTTTAATGAAGATAAGTGTGAAAATCAATAGTTTTGGAGCCATAGTGCTCAGGTGAATATTCTGGCTCCACCACATATTGGCTATGTAACTTTACACAAGTTTCTTAGTTAAGGCATCACTTCATCACCATAAAATGAAGATAATGAATTATTTTTGCATAAGTATTTATACTATAATGTTGTAAGGATAAAAGTATTTAATAAATTTTAAAAAGCACTTAGAGAGGTAAAAGATATGCAGTAACTTCATCATTGTCATTAACTATTATTATTATTACTCTTCTAATGTGCCAGAAATGTCATCCTACATCAGAATTGGGTTCTACATCACTATCCATCCCTGGAGACAAAGACACAAAGGCAAGGAGTAAGTCAACAGCTCACTCAAGGTGACGCAGCTGGAAACTGGCAAAGCCAGGCTCCAAACCCAGAGCAGTCTGACATGAAAAATGTCTGTAAAACAACCCTTCTGCTATAATAACACATGCATGGACGTACCAAGCGAATTTTTATGGTGATGTTTTGGTAACCAGGGCTCCTGCACAGTGGCCTGATTCACCTGGCGAGCTGGGAAAACAACTACAATAAACTCGAGTCTCCGCTTTCATTGCTAAAGGTGAAAAGCCCAAACATCAGGCCGAGAATTCCACTTTGATTTTAAAGCCATTTCACTTTATTTATTTTTATTCTGCGTTAGTTTTTGTCTCTGGCTAGGGTACTCTTTATTTCCAGACCAACTTCAGTTATGTGGCTCCCCATTTTCCTTGACTGACTCTTCCTCTGCCCATTCTAAGGACAATGTAGAGAGTGGTAAACAATTCCTTATATCAAACTCAGCCATTACAAATGACCTATCTTCTAAATAGAAAAAGAAAAGCTCTCTCTCCTCCTAGGTACACTTCCAGGCTGGTAAGTGCAACTATGGCTCTAGGCCAGCGATTTGCAACCGGTGTGCTGCAGGAATTTTTGCAACATGTAGTACCTGACTATTCAGTCAGGGGCACTGACCTCTTTTCCCTTAGATTGTCAGATAAAAAAAAAATGACAACAGCCACCACCACAACAGCTGTCCAGTATGAATGAATTAAAATTATACCTATGCCTTTGTCAGATAGGCAAACTATATATTGTTTGGTGTGCCACAGAATTTTAGTACACAATTAGTTTGTGTGCCATGAGATGAAAAAGGTTGAAAATTGCTGCTCTAAGTCTATAATTAGATTTTCTATTATATATTATATTTAAGCACTAAAAATAATTCCACTTTCTGTATAAAAAGATATACATATACCACTATTCTTATCAGAAAAACATATAAATTCTATTTTTAATGGTTATATTTTTACAGCTTTCTCAACAGGCATTCAATTAGGATGAGGAAAATTAAGGACAATTTTAGGTCTTTATTTTTCTCTAGCACTATACAGCTCACGAGAGTCACCCGTTTATATTTTGACTCACTTGGCATATATTACATTTAGCAGGGGAGCATTTCATCTCCACAAGTGGTACAAAACTTTCAAAAATTCAAATATACTTGCAGTGACCCTGCTATTTCTGTGGAATTTTTCTTTTGGGCCTGGGAAGAATTCATTGGCAGACAACTGTGTAGGTCAAAATTATAAGCTGTCTTGGTATCTGGTTTCTGTACAGAGTTATTAAAATTAGCATGCCCCATCGGTTAGTCTATGCAGCAACTTCTCCAACTCATCACCAGATTTTTCTTTAACAACCCGTTCAGGACAGGTTGCCTAACCAGAAACTGGTTTTCAAGCCTCAGAGTTTTTCTCAGAGCCCATCTGTACTGAAAGGTGAACTGCCTTGCTGATGGACAAAACCTGTATTATTATAAAGAATGAAATTGCTTCTCTCTCCCTCTTCACTAGCATCTTCTCTTATACCTCAACAGTCCTCAGTGCTGTTAAATAGAAGTTGCAAGTCACAGATTATCAGAGGAATTCCTGAATATCAAACGGCTTTGAAAATGCATTTGTTCCTTTTCTTTAAAAAGTAAAATCTTATCCTTTACCTCATTAAGTGATTATTTATGTTTAATTACAAGGTACATTTTTGTTTCAATAATTCAAGTAATATAAAAAGAAATAAAAGTAATGAATGACCTACTCCCAACCCCAGATTCCTCAGATTAAAATAAAAGTGCCCATTTGATATCATATTGTTTTTAACAAATGTTACATGCTCATACATATGTACATATACAAGTTTTATTTTTAAAGAGGCTCTAAGTTGCCCTATAATGAACATTCAACTTATTTTGCCAATATAAAAATATTCTAATCAATATCTTGATAAATATGTCTTTAGGCACTTGAAATAGGTTCTTAAAATTGAAAATTGTTAGGTCAGAGTATTCATGTATTTAATTATAGATAAGGCCAAATATCTTCCCAAAAATTCTGTAAAAATTCATGCTCCCAATAGCATGAATGATATATCCATTTCCATAAATGAGTATCCATTTCCAGAAATCCTTCTCAGCTAGGGACTTAATGTTCTCTTTAACTTTTACCTATCTGATAAGTGAAAAATGACACCCACTTTTTACAATTTGCATCTCCCTGATTGTTAGTGAGGCTGACCATCTGTCTGTGAGTGCATTTACTGGCTGATTGAAGTTCTTCTACTACAAAAGGCCATTTTATATCCTTTATTCATTTTTTTATATTGGCCTGTTTACTTTATATTTTTCTTTATTGATTAGTAGTAGCTCTTTTAGATATAATAACCCTTGGCTTGATTATATTATATGAAACATACTTTTCCCGTGTAATGTTCAAACTCCCACCTTTACGTGTTTGCTGTGCATAAATACTTTCATTTCTATGCAGGGAAGGTAGTATCTTATGACCTGCTCTCAGTCCGTACATTCCCCCTGCATGATCTCATCTAATCCTGTGGCTCTAAATATTATCTTTATACAGATGTTTCCCAAGTGTGGGTCTCCAGCCCTGACCTCTTCCTTGAGTTCTAGACCAGTATGTGTAACTGCTTACTAAACATTTTCACTTGGAGACCGAATTTGCATTTCAAGCCTCACGTGTCCAGAAGAGAACTCAGCAGTCTGTGCAACACGCCCCTGCCCGTCCCTCCCTATCCCAGTGGATGGCAGGGACCCACGTTCATGCCATTAATCAAGCCCAATTGGTAGGCATCATCTTACTTTCCTCTCTTTCCCTAATAACTTTTATTGAATCCTTTTAGCCAGTTTTGTTACTCTGACTCTAAAACAAGTTGTGTCTGTCTGCTTTGCTCAACATCTGTTGTTACCCTTCTAGCCCAAAGCACCATCAGCTGTTACTTGACTCAGTGTGATATCCAATCAGACTGGCTTCCCTTCATCTATTTTTGTCCCATACTCTTCATTTCTGCAACCATTAGAGTAATATTATAATATTTATATTTTAACAGTAAATCAGAACAATTTATTTTTAGGTTAAAGCTCTCTGATAGCTTCCCACTGCACTTAAAATAAAATTCAAACTTTTCCCCACACTGACAGGGCCTAAAAGATGTGGCCCTTGACTACCACTCCATCCTCTTCCTAGTCAATCTCCTCCTTACTCACTAAATTCTTGCTCAACACATTGGATGGCTTTCAATTCTGCCATATGCTACATGTTGTATTTGCACAAATTTTAGGCTTGCTATTTTCTCTTTCTGAAATGCCCTCCTATAGACCATTCTATGGTTTTCTCCTTAACATTTAATCTCAGCTCAAATGCCATCTCCACAGAGAGGCTTCCATGGCCATACTACCCAAAGGAGCAGGCCATCCCCTTCTTATTCTATAACATTCCAATATTGCTGTCTTTTCAGACATATCACTAACTAAATTACCCTGTTATTTACTTGGCCTCCATTACTAGGATGTGCACTGCATGAAAAAGGTGAGGATGTGTCTGTCTTATTTATTACAGAATCACTAGAATCTTGAATAGGTTCAGTCACAGAGTAGGTTTACAATAAATCTTTGTTGAATGAGTAAATGTCTATATTACACTTTATGGCTTCTGAATGTTTATCTTTTAAGAAGGATTCCTCAATGTGTATGGTTTATTGTTTTTATTTATATTCACTTATTTATTTTTACATTTCTATCCAAATACATCTACAATTCATTTTTATAAATGGAGCAAGATGTAAGTATATGCTTTTCCACATGGATAACCAATTAAGCCAGCACCATCATTACATAAATCACTTTAATGACATCTGTGTCATATATATGTATATATTTATATATAGATCTATTTCTATCATCTCTATTCTATTGATTTATTTTTCTCTTCTGTGAAAATACCACCTTATATTTTAATACAGGATAGTCAGAGCATGCTTTATTAACTGGTATGGGTGGGAAAGCTTTCTTCACTTATTATGATTTAAATTTATTTAAAAAAATTTTTACAATTTTTTTTGCCTAGAAATATTATTGCCAATGATTATCAAAAATTGTTGGCATTCCTTAGAATAACCATGACTGTGCTACTTTGATCTATTTTATAATGCATTATGTTTTCAAAATTCTGAATTTAAAAAAGTCCTGTCAAGTGGACATTAGAAGCAAGTCCACTTCATATTCTCCTGGTTGATAATACATTTCCCTATTAATTCTTTTGAAAAGACTGTTGAGAATTGAAAAACCATTAGATAATTTTAGATCAATATTTCTTGAATTGTCTCTGTTCTTACCCTCTTCCTTTTTTTTTGGTAATGACAGTCAGTATCATATCAGAAAAATGACCCAAGTGAATGAAGAAAGCTTCACCAGTCATGTGGTTTTATTTTTTAATGATAAAAAAGACTGATAAATAAGAGATTTTTTAAATTCCTTAATGAATATTGAAGATAAGAAAATCAGTCAATTCATTAAAACAAATCAAGATTATTTGGTCTGGGAAATTAACCTCCTTGGATTAGGAGCACATATTTGAAACAAAGCATAAAATAAACCATGGGTAATGGTGTTGTAAACAAACTTTTCCAAAGAAAACATTGCCTCATTAGTTCCTTAACTTATCATAAAGGCTATTACTAAAGACAATATTTATGAAACTAGGAAAGAACATTGAGAGAAATTGTGTAGTTTGTGACCATCATCCACCTGTGAACGGCTGTACTGTTGTCACACCTGTCACACGGACAGGAAGGTATTGTTAGCAAAATGCTGCAGAAAACACGTGAGGGCTATTCATGCCTATGTGATATTTGGGTTTTATTAATAAAAATATTCCCTCAGTGAAGTCACTCTATAATTCCTTTAATAAGCATATTTGGCAAGAAAAAAAAACAGATCTTGAATGACTCTGATTGTGGAAACAGAGTCAGTTCTCTCTATCTCGATCCAGGCCACTTCCTTCACATGGTAAGGAGCCTTTTGTGTAGTAAGGGACAGAGATGCTTTTATGTTACTTTTGTTAACAAAGCTGTGTTTGAGGGGAGTAACTTACTCCAAGATTTTACAGGAAATAGCAAAGTTTATGGGGAGTATCAGCAGCCTTGCTGACAGGCCTCCCAGAGTACAGAACAGATAAGAGCCAACCCTCTAGCTTCAACGGTAGTTACCTGATCCCCAAGGGAAGCACCTGACACTTCATTCCTTGGCCTTGAACTCTTACCATTACTCAGCATTCTTCCTTTTGTGCCTGCCCCCACTTCCCTAGTGACTCCTTATTCTACTCTAGCCTCTATATTGTGAGGCCTTTTCCCCCCTTGGCTCATGGTTGTTGTAGTCTCTTTATGTGCCTCTGTTTTGGTGCTATTTTACAAAATTCAGGTACCTTCTATATTTCATATTTAAAGTCTTCCAAAGGATAAGATCGGACTCTCGCAGCCGGTCACCACCGAGTGGGAAGGATCGCCACAGTTCAGCAGAGCTCTTGGTTCAGATTCCCATTCCTGTTCCCCTCAATCTGGGAGGTGGGAGAGAGCTGAGATCCCCTTAGAAAGAAACTTCTAGAAGAGGGCAGAGGTCAGGAAGTGCCCTCAGAGCATCCTCAAGTTTTTGCTAATGTGTGAGATAAATTAATGAATGCTAGAGGTTTGGGTACTAACTAAATTGCCTTCTGTCTAATTAAAATGATTGCTAAAGGCATCAATTATTTTTTGAAGCCTCTTTCACAATTTCTTGATTCAATTTTCCATAACTCTTTGTTTTATTTTGGATTCCTGTAAAAAGAGTCCTTGTATATATTATAGACCAGGTAGTGGGTATGTCATAATTTACAATTAGCATAAATGCTCCCTGATGAGTTTTAAACTAAAAGCTGCACTGAACAGATTCCGGACCTTCCCGGGAAATGAATGTTTCTCATTCTTGTGTTTGTGCAGCAGCTCAGTCATGGTGTTCACCTGGACTCAAAGGACATGTGTTCATCTGTTTCAATGGTTTTCTATTTAAGCTTGGAGAAAGGTCATTTTCCCAACCTTATATTTCTCACCACAATGAGAAAAATACATCACATAGTTGGTCTTTATAAGTCATTTTCAGAAGAGATAAGTGAATTAAGGGAAAAAATTAAAATGAAAAGTGAATTGCCATAATGAAATCCTGTTTTGAAAGGGAATCAAAGGAGAGGAAAATATTTGTTAATGAAGCAAAATTCATTCAAAATAGTATCATATGAAAACACACACTAGTTTTCACATTTCCTCAGTTATAAATATCAAAGTCCAGAGCAATCTGTCTTACTATATACTGAAACATAATAACATATTGCTATATACTTCAAAGCTCTCATTATTTGCATTAACAGAGAGATATTTTGCTTTGTCAGCTCATGTTATGATGATCAGTAGAATCATTAATAGGGAAAACTACCCAATCAACTTTAACATCTAGAGATTTGCAAAATTCTAATTTCTTTCAGCTGATTCTACTTTGTTTTCTTTCCCTTATCATTTTTTAAAAAAAGAATAAAACATACAAGTAAAAGGATGATTTATTAAACCCAATGATAGAATGTTCTATGGAATATACAAACTTCAAAACTCTGACTGGAGAGACCTAACTACCAGGTGGTGTACAGTTGATATGAAGTTCTTTGGGCTTTGCTTAGTTTTGTTTTGTTTTCATTTGTTTATTTACTTCGTTAGTTAGTTATATGTTTAATTGAATTTATTTTATCCCAGTCAGTTTCAGTAAAGCCAAGCAGTTTTATTTACCCAGTCCTACTCAATTTAAAGTCCAGCTGATCCTCACAACTTCTTTCCCTTACTGTCTGCCAAGGTAAGATATAAGGAAAAGAAACTTTAAAATAATAAAGCTTCATACCTAAGATAGCTTTGCATTATCTCAGTTAAAAATTATTCATAAAAGTTGAAGGCTCAGACTCTGTGACTCTGTGTCTCTGTCACAAGGCTATCATCCAAAAGACCCTAACATTTCTCAGTACCAAAACTAAGTCACAAGCTATGCTTGCTTACAGAAACTGAAAAGCATTGCCAACCATAAAATGAGACACCCTAGTGCAAAGAGCAAGATGCTGAGACCAAACACCAATACAGCGATGGGGCATTGTGTGCAAAAATGACAGTGTGCAGAAGGGTGGAATGCAACAGAATAACTGCACATGACTAAAAGCAATTGAGTCACTCCATGCCCCAGCCTGTAAGTAGAGAGGCTCCTTCCCCAGCGGCAGTAGGTGCCACTAGAGTGTGAGCTCACTCTTCTCCATTCCTTGATCAAAGAGTAAAGTCTCTGCTCTGCTTTACCAAACCCACTCTTGTTTGTTTTTTTTGTTTGTTTGTTTGTTTTTTTGAGGGGGAGGGGTGGAGAAGCAGATGGGCACTTCTCCTGTGTGCCCTGGCCAGAAATCGAACCCGGGACTCCTGCACGCCAGGCTGACGCTCTACCACTGAGCCAACCAGCCAGGGCCCCACTCTTGTTTTATTGGCACAAATGGAACTGGGCAGAAAGACCTTGGTTTGGGTCCACTGACCTGAAAGGGTGGGTAACAACTCCATGCTATCTGACCACACAGCCCTTTTGGCCCTTTTGTTTGTTTCCAATTCACTTTCCCTCTAAACTTTTGTAATAATATTTCTTTAAGTTACTCATGGTATACATAAATACAAACTTATTATAAAAGAGGACAATTCTTGTTTATCTACAGTGCTTTCACATACAGAGTTGCATGTTTTAAGAACTACGTTTTGTGTCATAAAATAACATACTCTCTACCTTGATTTCTACAGCAAGGCAAGAAACTCTCCGCCATTTCATAATAAAATCATTTGGAACTTTTGTTTCTATTTTTGTGGTTGTTTTTATTTTTTAATTCGTGAATCAAAAATAACTTAGCAGCAAATAGAAGTTTTACTCCTTTAGTTAGCTCTCAGTTAGTCTTTATACATTTTGGATATTTTTTTCTTTCTTGTACTGAAATATATTCTCAAGTAATTTTTTCTGTAGATTCACTGTGGTTAAAACTTAGTCAATGTTTGTTTAAGAAACATTTTTTGTCTTTCCACAGGGATGTTAATTTGGTTAAATATATTCAATTAGGTTCAAAACATTCTTCGTTAGGACTTTGAAGATAATTTCCCACTCTTTTGAAGAAATCAGTATTGCTATTGAGAAATGGAACGCTGATATAAAGCTTATTTCTTTTTGGAAAACTTGTATTTGAATTCTGTTTTCTTGTTTGTTTTTCTTCTCAAGATATGTATTTTTCTCTTTATCTCAAATACCTGAAATTTCATGATGGTACATGGCCAGTCCTGGGTCTTTTACAATCATCCTGTGTTGACTTTTAATGAGTTTTTCAATATAAAGGCATCTAATTCTCTTAAACTCTGAGATTTGTTTCCATTATTTATTTTTTAATTATTTTTCAATTCTTTTTCTTTTCTCTCATTTCTTCTATTAGACTGATATAGAAAATTTTAGATCTATACTATTATCTCTTAACATTTGTCACCATTTTCATCTCTTTTGTGCTACATTCTGATATGATTCCTCTGTTGTTTAATATGTGCATGTTTTACTTCTCTACAGAGAATATAGTCAAAGAAAGCTCAGATTAAACCATTTGTTTTCACAGATTTAGGAAAATTCATTCATTCATTCAGTACATATAATTTTTGTCTCTCTGGGGTCCTGGACACTACTTGATTCCATGGTGGATATAGACAGAAACAGGGTAAGGCCTCTTCCCTCTAGGAACTTTATGGATTATATGAAATAAAATGATGCATGTGTGAATGATACATAGGAGGAGAGAGAAGAAGAAAATAAGATGATTAAAGATGCAGGAAGAATCAGATCATGAAAACCTTGAAAGCTACAAAAAGGAAATTGGATGTTATTTGGAAAACACTGAGAAGCAAGCACTGGGTTTTAAGTAGGGGAGTCATGTGGTCTGCTTTACTCTTTCTAAGATTATTCTGCCCTGAGAAAACAGGTCAGTGGGAATGGGAGATCATTAAAGAAAGAGAGTAGCAAGGGTGAGATTTTGATCTATGTGCTGGCTGTGTGGATGGAGGGAAGTGGACACGTGGGATATAATTAGGAGAGTCACATCTCACGACTTGCTGATGAACTGAATATAGAATATAAGAGAGTGAGAAATCGAAGACGATTTTTGAGGTTTAGGCTGGTATAGCTAGAGCTCTAAGGAGGTCTGAGGTGACACTATTATTTTAGAAATCAATTTTACCATTTGAATTAGTGTTTAAAAGCAAATAAATGAATAAAAATGAGGCATATGTATAGGGAGACAGTAGTAGTCAAGACTGTAGACCCGGAGCTTCATGTAGTGCAAAAAAATACCACTGTTAAAAATATTTGTGAAGAAATGATGAAGTAAGATGTCCACCTGAAAGGAGAAAATAAGTAATGGACACAGCATCCTCTAGTCATTATGTAAAAGTAAAATCCATGTATCCATCACTTCCCAATAAGGCCTTTACACAAAATAAAAACTCAGCTATAAATTATTAATTTGACCTTACAATAATAAATATTTTTAAATAAATTTTGTTAATGAAAATGAAGTTTGCCTGTCACAATCATTCCTGAATTATTTCTGTTGTAACATTTAATTTTAATTATGTCTTAGGAGGCCAGATTCTAAAGTGTAAGGAAATAATGGAAGATTCAGGGTAATTTTTTTACTATTAGTCCTTCAACCAACCTCTGGTTTCCTGGATTCTGACTATTATAAAATGACGGGATCTGTTCCAGAGACACATGTGAATATGCAAGAGTCTATACGAAATGAATCACACAGTCTTTACTAACTCAGTTCTATGTATCTTGTTCTTTCCCCATACCTCTTTTATTGTACCTAGTTATTCTATTTTTCTCTGTAAGGTCCTTAAGTAGTCTGCTTTTCCAAAAATCAACTACATAGACTCCTCAAAATTCTATGTTTCAAAAAAAAATTTATTCTAGCCAAAGTACTTTTGGTAGATACTATATTCTCCCATAAACCAGCTGTGCTCTTCTTCATGGCATGTATACTATTGGAATATTAGCTTAGAAATCTGCCTTCATGGTGAGTACATTCAGACAAAATAAAACATATAGATAATTATCTATAGAAGCAATATAGTATTATAATTTAGTCCATAAAATGTTCCTTGTTTAGCCCTAGCCGGTTGGCTCAGCGGTAGAGCGTCGGCCTGGCGTGCAGAAGTCCTGGGTTTGATTCCCGGTCAGGGCACACAGGAGAAGCGCCCATTTGCTTCTCCACCCCCCCTCCTTCCTCTCTGTCTCTCTTCCCCTCCTGCAGCCAAGGCTCCATTGGAGCAAAGATGGCCCGGGCGCTGGGGATGGCTCCTTGGCCTCTGCCCCAGGCGCTAGAGTGGCTCTGGTCGCGGCAGAGCGATGCCCTGGAGGGGCAGAGCATCGCCCCCTGGTGGGCAGAGCGTCGCCCCCTGGTGGGCATGCCGGGTGGATCCCGGTTGGTGCATGCGGGAGTCTGTCTGACTGTCTCTCCCCATTTCCAGCTTCAGGAAAAAAAAAAATGTTCCTTGTTTAAATGATTATTAAAAACTGAAAACATGCATCATAATATATTAAGTACCATGTAGAATTGGACAAAGTAGCATGTGAAAGAAGCTCTTGATATTTCTTTATGATTCTAAATAATCTATAGATATACTATTTAAGAAACCAAAATCTGCAGTATAAATACAAGTGATCCCGTTATTCAATGTAAATATGTCAAGATAGAGGGAGACACTAAGAATGTTACCACCCACCAATTACCTCTCCTGCAAACCTTCACCCCATCTGCCAGATACTCTTATCAAATATATTTACTTTAAATGTCATTCATGTCCATTCTTTCCCCTCCATCCTCATTGCTTTCCTCTTCACTTGGACTCTCATGGTCTTCTACTTTGTGTCTTTCTATTCTTTAATGGTCTTGATCTACACTGTTGCCAGGACCATATATAAAATGCAAACCTGATCACACCATCTTTTCTCCCACTGAAATACTAACTTTGTGTAGTTTACCATGTCTAAGGAAGGAAGTCCAGACTGCTTAGCAGGCACACGACACTAATGTCTTTTATTTACCCGTTCTATACCACTCTGCCCTCATTTCTCATCATTACTCAATTCCCCTAAATTCCCAGCACCAGCCAATCAGAAATGCCCCAAAGTTGCACAGAGTTTTATGGCTGTCTTCTCTGTTCTTTATATTTTGTATGCCATACTGTCTTCCTCATTCCTCATCTGCTTTTTAAAGACTTTGAAATTAAAATGTCAAATAATCACCTTTAACGCATTCCTGGCATACTTAACCATCAGCTAGACATAGCCCTGACTTGACTAGGTAAGAGTGCCTTGCCTCAATACTCCTGCTATAATTTTGTGTGATTTCTCTCTTTCTTTCTTTCTTTCTTTTTTCTTTCTTTCTTTCTTTCTTTCTTTCTTTCTTTCTTTCTTTCTTTCTTTCTTTCTTTCTTTCTTTCTTTCTTTTTGTGTGTGTGACAGACAGAAAGAGAGAGAGAGAGACAGACAGACAGACAGAAAAGGAGAGAGATGAGAAGCATCAATCATTAGTTTTTTGTTGCACATTGCGGCACCTTAGTTGTTCATTGATTGCTTTCTCATATGTGCCATGACCACGGGCCTTCAGCAGACTGAGTAACCCCCCGCTCGAGTCAGTGACCTTTGGGTCCATGCTAGTGAGCTTTTTGCTCAAGCCAGATGAGCCTGAGCTCAAGCTGGCAACCCCGGGGTCTCGAACCTGGGTCCTTCTGCATCCCAGTCAGACGCTCTATCCACTGCACCACCGCCTGGTCAGGCTGATGAATGTTTTTGATGTTCAGCCTTTTGATATAAGAGTGTTGCTATGAACATTTATGTACAAATTTTTGCATGGATTTATGTTTTCATTTCTCTTGGCTATATATACTGCTCACAAAAATTAAGGGATATTTCAAAATGAATATGAAGCAATTAAAAAAAGAAGCATTTGATTTTTTAAAAATTAAACAAGAAAAAAAATTAAACAAGAACATCAGAAAAGCAAACGACAAGTCAAAGAAAGTTGTTCAATTATGCAAATGAGATGCAAACCCAACTTTTATTTCATTGGTGATGCACTCTACAAAAGGCTGAGAGTACTGGAGTATCTGCATGTTCCCTGATCCTCTAATTTTTGTGAGCAGAGTACATAGGAATATAGTTTCTAAGTCATATGTTAATCCTACGTTTAACATTTGAAAATTTACTAAACTATTTTCAAAGCAGCTACACATTTTTATTTACCATCAGGAAGATGCATGAAGGGTGGGATTTAATTATATCCTCATCAATAATTGTTCTACTGATATTTGTGAAAAGTGCCATTGAAATTTTTATAGAGATTGTATTGAATCTTTAGATGCCTTTAAGTAGTGTGGACATTTTAAGAATTTTAACTCTTGATCCATGCATATGGGATATTTTCATTTATTGTGTCTTCTTTAAATTCTTTTATCAATATCTTAGTTTGGATAGAGATCTTCCACTTCCTTGATTAAATTTATTACTAATTATTTTATTGTCCTTGATGCTATTATAAATGAGAATATTTTCTTGATTTCTTTTTCTGATAGTTTATTTTTAGATTTTAGAAATAACTGATTTTTGTAATGTTGATTTTTTTTCATACAACTTTACAGACTTTATTAATTAGATCTAATAGGGTTTTGGTTGAGTTTTTAATATTTTCCATATACAAACTACTATCATCAGCATATAGATAGAATTTTACTAATTATTTTAAAATGTTGAAGACTTTCTTTTCTTTCCTGGTTACTCTGGCTTGAATTTTCAGTACTAAGTTAAATAAAAATGGTAAGAATAGCCCCCCTTGTCTTATTTCTGATCTCAGAGAGAGAGCTTTCAACTTTTTATTTTTTGAGTATGATGTTAGCTCTGGATACTCACATGTGGTATTCATTATGTTGAAGTATGTTTAGTCTATACTCACTTTGTTGAGAGCTTTACCATGGAAGAATATGTAAGTTCATTGAATTATTTTTTTCTGCATACATTCAGCTGATCATATAATTTCTATATTTTATTCTATCAATGTGGTGTAACACATTATTGACTTGCATATATGGAACCATCCTTGCATCCTAGGGATAAATCCTACTTGTTCTTGATTCATGATTACTTTAATGTGCTGATGAATTCAGTTTGCAAGTATTTTGTTGAGAATTTTTGCATCTATTTTCACCAGTAATATTCACCAGTAGCTTTCTCTTCTTTTAGTGGCCTTACATGACCTTGGCATCATGATAATGCTGGCCTTTTGAAATGTGTTTGGGAGTGTTTTTACCTCTTCAAATTTTGGGGAAAGTTTGAGAAATATTAACATTAATTCTTCTTTTAATATTTGGTAGAATTCAGTTGTAATACTCTCTGGTCCTGGGCATTGTTATTGTTGGAAAGTTTTTGGTTACTGATTCAATCTTCTCACTTATTATTGATTTGATCATATTTTACATTTTTTTGGTAGGTTTAGTATTTGCTAAAAAAATTTCTATTTCTTCAGCATTGTACAATTTTTGGTGTATATTTGTTCATAGTAGTCTTGTATGATCCTTTGTATTTCTGTGGTGTAGGTTGTAATGATTCCTCTCTTAATATATTTTTTAATACTTTTTTTTCCTGGTAGATCTAGGTAGAGGTTTGTCAATTTCATTTCTTTTTCCTAAATATTAACTCCTATTTTTATTGGTCTTTTTTATGTTTTTTTCCTAGTCTCTATTTTGTTTATTTCTGTTTTGATCTTTGTTATCTCTTTCCTTCTGCTAATTTTGGTTTTATTTTCCTTTCTAGTTCTAATAAGCTTCTGCTGACCTAAAACCCTAACAGCCTGCTCTTCCTGGGGTTAAATCATATCCCAGACTGGAAAGTAGGAGAGAGAGGGAGACCCCATCTTTTTAGTATTTACTTGCCAATTTTAGAACACTCATGGTCGAGTTTCCATACTGGAGAGCTGGTAGAGTGGGGAGATGGTAGCAATAAGGCATTAGATCATGGCTCAAATCCCATAGTCATGTTTTTACTGAGACTCAGTACAATTTCTTCAATAAATGTTTCTCTATTTGCTGTTTGCCCTTAAGGCATTTTCCAGAGACTTTGGATAATAGTTGGTTTGGTTTTCTTTTCTTTTTTAAAAAGTATAAATAATAACACCCTCTTGGATAATGAAATATTTGATTAGAAAATTAAATTGAAGGGCTCTTCTACAGAGAAAAATGGACTCCTTATGATCCAGTGTTTACTGAGGGTGTGGCAGCACTAAGCAAGAACCTAGAGAGAAGACAAGAATAGAATAAACTGTGTGATGTGGAAAGTGGAAACCATAGTGGAACACAGATGCAGGCAGTAGTTCTAGTATAAGGATCACGTGCAGAAATCTCCATTTCAGCAGTAGTCAGTGGAGCTAGATCTCTGCTGTGATAACATGAAACATACCCACCCCCAACACCACCTGCTGCCAGAATTTTTATGCCATCCCAGGGAGAAGAAGGAACAAGGAGGAGAAAATGCATACCTGATCATGTGTTTCCTGCAAAGGACTGTTTTTAAATTTGAAATGACTATGTTACCTTGATTATGCAAGGGTAACTTTCTTCTCTGACATTGACTAAACATTTGTGTCTCCCCTCAATTCACCTGTTAAATCTTAATCCCCAACATGGTATTATTTGGAGGTGGGGCCTTTGGAAGATGATTATTATAAAGGCAGAGTCTTCATGAATGAAGTCAGAGCCCGCATAAAAAGGTCCCAGAGAGTCCCCTTGCCCCTTCACCCACGTGAGAGCACAGGCACAGGTCTGCTGCTAGGAATCCAGAAGAGGGTCGTCACAGGAACTCAGTTACGCCTGCACCCTCATCTCAGCTTTCCAGCCTCAGAACTGTGAGAAATATATTTTTCTTGTTTAAAAGCCACCCAATCTATGGGATTTTTGTTACAGCAAATACCCTCCAAGCATAAATGTATAAATAAGATCAAAGTTCAGTTCAGTTATAGAAATAAAAGGAAATTGCTTATTTGAGCACTTGAATTTTGTGATTAAAAATTTATACCGACTATACTATCTTGCTCTATTCCTGTGTAGATGTCACTTGAAAAATAAAAGTAAAATGAAATCTGAGCTGAAAAGAAAATAATTCAATAGCATTATGATGAATGAAAATTTGCCCTCATTTTTTAAAAAAAGATTAACATATGGTGCTAATATATACTGCTCACAAAAATTAGGGGATATTTTATCACTTTATTTGTAGTGATAAAGTATCCCTTAATTTTTGTGAACAGTATATTAAACATAATAAATATCCTCCTATACCACCCACAGTGCATAAGTGCATATACATAT
Organism: Saccopteryx leptura; assembly: GCF_036850995.1. Lineage (NCBI taxonomy): Eukaryota > Metazoa > Chordata > Mammalia > Chiroptera > Emballonuridae > Saccopteryx > Saccopteryx leptura. The sequence continues at coordinate 2,306,466 of NW_027095702.1, forward strand.
ACTACTTGGTTTAAATACACTCATAAGAAATTGGCTCTTAAACTTCCATAACTATCCTAGGCTCATGGTCATAATGCATTAACTTACGATGACTAAAATTGTATGTAACAATTTATAAGACCCCCCCTTTTATATATAATGTATTATAATTTGGAAAGATAAATGACCCAATTTTTCTTCTGAGTGTTCTGTGAAGGAGAGATATGTTCTGCAAAACAATAGCATATAAGTAGACCACTTGGGAAATGGCTAAACAACCTAAGAGTACATGTATACTTTGAAGCAGCATCAAGCAACATGTAAGCTTTTATTCATAAAGGAATTGCTGAAAGTTAATGTAGAAGTCATTTATATCTATTCATTAAAGCAAGCCCCTTTGGACCATGAAAATGCAATAGTTAGATGCGTTCTACTTACTGTACTCTGAAAATGCAGTTGAAACACACCATATTATGCATGACCCCCAAGTTATTGGCAAAATAGATTTGCAAAAGACCTTTGGATTCTGTCTGGTTCTCAAACCTTAATTTTGTGAATTAGGACCTCTTCTATTTGTATCTTTCTTTGATTGCATTATTTTTCTTTTATTCTTAATTTTTTTCAATATTGAGTACTTTCTCTTCTCTTTTCCATGCAATCCATTATATCTAAATCACTCTACCTCAACATTTCTCCAGATTGGAGTTTTCCAGAGGAAGAAGATTGTTAAACAGTTATTCTTCTCGTAGCGTTTTATAACTCCCTTCAGCAGACAGAAGTTTCCTTTCTTACCTGCTCTGTCTGTGCAACAAAATTATGTACACGAAGTAAGGGACTCGGGCAGGTTTATATTGTGTTGCAATATTTTTAATAGCCCTGAATACTGCATACCATGATACAATGGTGTCCATTAGCTTTCAAAGGGTTGAAGTTAATAAAAATAACATATATCTACTTCACAATGGCAACAACCACTGACTTCTTTATTTATGCCAACTGGATCTTCCAACTGAGGTCCTCTCAGAGCTGTGATGGAACTGTTATGCAGGGATTTGCACGGCCCTTCTGATATGCACCGAGTTAGGATGACTGATGACCAAGTCTGCCTGCTGTCTGATAACAGCAACCTTTCACAGGTTCTCCAGAGGCCTATGGCCATCAATGGAAACATTCTGCTTTATGAGCTATCAACACTGTGCTATCCTCTAAAGTCAAATCTCTGGAAGATGGAACCACACCAGTTTCTCTTATACAAACATTACTGCAAGCAGCAACACTAAAACTTATTCATACATGTCTGATGTTCACATTATTCATGAGTTTAGGAACCCACGAGGAAGGAATTTTGTCATATACCTTGGACGTGTTTTACATTACTTTGCTGGCATTTTAAGGTTGCTTGCTGCAAATTCCTTTCTGGGAATCATTTCATAGTTCTTGTATAATAAATGATACATTTTCTAGATCGATTAAAGTTTGAAAAATGTTTCTAGCATGTATACTTTCCTTTAATAGTGCCAAGTTCTTCTAAACCAATGACTCTAAAAAAATATGGTTGACTTCATGTATCAAGTGACTAGCATGATCACTAACATAAACTGTGGACTCGCCTTGACATATTTTCTAAACCTCTAGGGTGTTGTATGGATTAATACTTGAATGTCTGTTGGGATCTAGGTAAAAAGTAAAGGTAAAAGGCTCTGCATGGCTAGACCTGCCTTGCTTGCAACCTGCCTTGCTTGGGTTCCGGGAGTTAAAGAACAGACAGCCTGCATTGGGGGAAAACTGATTTTTCACTGACATGAAGGCAAGAATGTGGTTCTAGTGGGAAAGATGTCTACCTTGTAGAAAGGAACTGTGATGGTTTTAATCTATGGTCACAAATTTCTTTGATAATCTGCTCTAATCAAGAAATAGGGTTCTATATTTCTTCCATTTGAATTTGAGTGGCTTATGACTAACTTCTTTAATCAAAAGAGTTTGGCCACTGTGGATGAGCCTAGGGTATTTATTCCAAGAAGCAGGTAAACTGATATCATTTGCACAATGGCCATTTAACTATGTCTTGCCTGAATAGTAAGGTTTTTTATTCTTCCCTCTAAGATCTCTGTTGTGGGTGTTGATAGTCCTATTTTCTGCTGCTTTGTTCAATATATAGTGTTTCCTTTATTCCTCCTACCTCAATGCCCCACTCATATTTCAGGCTGGGACCTACTCTTAATTTAGAGCTCTCTCTCCCCCTTTTGCCAAATCTATTGTGAATTTACCTTTGCCAACCAGCTTAGTGTATCCCAAGGTTCTCTTTACCACACCACAGTCGCAGAGCTCCAGGAAATACACCCTGGTCTCATCTCTCCAGGCAGAGGAGAGCAGAAGCTCCATATCCACACATGCTGCCGATGGCTTTTCCAGAATCATTACCAGCTAGAAGCAGCGGACATTGGGACTTGAACGTGAGCTGAAAAGTATAGAATTGTGACAACAATTCCAGTGCCATGCGGACTTTTCCTGGATGTGGACTTTTCCTGGACTCCTGCTCCTTGTGATAGCTCCTAAGGGACTGAACTGGGGTTGGGTTGCATTCGCAGGGATTTGGAATGGTGTAGGTGCCAACTTGGACTTGGTGAACATGTTAAGGACACTACTCTTTTATGGATTCTTGTTGTATTGGCCAAGAGTTTGCTTAAAGGTTTTAATCACAGTAAAAAAAAATATATAGATAAAGAAGATGTGGCACATATACACTATGATATACTACTCAGCTATAAGAAATGATGACATCGGATCATTTACAGCAAAATGGTGGGATCTTGATAACATTATACGGAGTGAAATAAGTAAATCAGAAGAAAACAAGAACTGCATGATTCCATACATTGGTGGGACATAAAAACGAGACTAAGAGACATGGACAAGAGTATGGTGGTTATGGGGGAGGGAGGAGGGAAAAGGGGAGGGGGAGGGAGACGGGCACTAAGAAAACTAGATAGAAGGTGATGGAGGACAATCTGACTTGGGTGATGGGTATGCAACGTAATTGAATGATAAGATAACCTGGACATGTTTTCTTTGAATATATGTACCCTGATTTATTGATGTCACCCCATTAAAATTAATAAAACTTTATGTATAAAAAATAAATAAATAAATAAATAAAGTGGGAACTTCCTATATGTTATATGCAGAAATATAAAGTATAAATGAAATTATGTACCTCTGTGTTTTTCTATAATTTAATACTTCTAACCTAAATCTGAAAATAAAAGGTTCTTCATCATATAAAGAACCAAAAAAAAAAAAAAAAAAAGGTTGGCAGAATGATGCTATGCTGGAGTATAAATGCAACACAGCTTCCAGCTTTCTTCTTGGCCACTCAATTTTTTTGGAGCCCTGAGCTATAAACAATTACTGAGTTTGAAAACCACATGGAACAGCTGCATGTAGGTACTCTTTCAGTAATCACAGCTGAGCACAGAGCAGATAGCAGCATCAATTGCTAGTCATGGGGGCCATCTTTTGACATTCATTCCAGCTGAGTCGTCAGATGACTACTGCCCCAGCCAGCAGCTGACCACAACTACATGAGAAACCCAATGAAACTACTAGGTCTTTCTCAGATTTTCAAAGCAGTGAGCAAAATAAAATAGTTGTTTTAAACAGATATGTTTTGAAGTCATTTTTTTTTTCATTTTTCTGAAGCTGGAAACAGGGAGAGACAGTCAGACAGACTCCCGCATGCGCCCGACCGGGATCCACCCGGCACGCCCACCATGGGGCGACGATGCAGCCATAATAACTGAAATGGGAGCCAACAACTAATTGTCTGAAAGCTCAAGAGAAGTTTAAAAGGGATGATAGTCTGGAATTTTTATATTATATTGGACTAGAATTTTTTGGTATTTCAAAAATAGAGACCATTAATATATTATTTGAGGATGTCAAGAAAAGCAATGAAATTGTCCTAGATTTCATTCTGGGAGGAAACATATGAGACCATAGAGCTGATGAAAAATAGCAGTTGTAAAAATTAATTCTGTTGCTTCTTTCCAGCATCATGCTGAGTCCAGTTTACCCAATAAATCAGCTTCCAATATAAGCAGAACACCACCAGCTCCACCATCACCATCTCCATTACAAGAAATGAGTGTGGCATGGTTAAGTTGTTAAAGGTTTCTATTAATTTGTCGCATTAATTCAGGCAAGCATAAAAGAAGCATCTTAATAACTCCTCCTTAATGCACTTTTAGTGATTATTTCACTATCATCTGTTAGTTGTGGATGATTCAGTAAAAGACAGATCCTTTTGAGAGAAGGTGTCAAGTCACAGGAAAATGGACTCAATGACTCAGAAAGTAGTAGAAGAAGAGAACTGAAAGGATCAGAAGAGACCAACACAAAAGGCAAACAGTGGCTCTGCATTTTCTAATTCCATGTACATACTAAAAGTGACTTATGCTTGGATTATCTTCTGTTTCTTTTGATGTAAGACCTTTCTTCCCCCTTGAACCACAAAGCAATGCAGGACAAGCATTCACTGTGACTGACTCACAGTGGGATCTCACTCGCCATGATTTATGTCTAGCATCCTCACTAAGTATTAGAAAATAATAAAATGAACTTCCTTTTCTTTTTTCTAAATTAACTTACAAAGAAAAAAATCCCTTTTGCTCCAGTGCCCTATATCTATGACTCAGTGTTGTAGGTCAAATCTAAGATGATCAACATTCTTGTGCTGTCCTCTCATCTCAAGTGTGAGTGGAACCTGTGAATTGACTATCACTCCTGTGATAAGGTTGTGAAGGGAGAGTGTGTTAGTCCTGACCTAATCAGGTGAGCACACGCAGAAACAAACTACAAGAGAGACTTCACGTGAGGAACAGTCACTGTTTCAGGCTTTGGAAAGGGGGGCTGTTGGGGGACCAGGTGAGAAGGAATGTGAGCACCCTTTAAAATCTGAGAGCAGTTCCTCTAGCCAGCAACAGTAACTGGCAAGGAAACAGACCTCGAGCCGACACCCAGAAGAAACCAGATCTCCCAACATCTTCAATGAGCTCGGAAGCAGATTCTCCTCCAGAGCTGTCAGGAAGGAACACAGTCCAGCCATAGTAATAAAAGGAGCATTCAGCCGGCACATTGACCAAAAGTGTGACACAAGGAATTTCCATATCATATTTCCATACGTAAGTCCCTGAGTAGCAGAAGTTACATCTAACACAGAGTTGTGACTTACAGGACTGTAAGCTAATAAGTGGGTATTGTATGCAACTGCTAAATTTGACAAAACTTGTTCACAGCAATAGAAATCTAATGCAATGCTATAGGTCATAATTTTATTATATATCTAATGTAGTTCCAGAAACATCGAGTAATTGTGTCTCAGATTTTTTTTTCTTTTAACATTAGAAATCACTTTTGTGTCAGGGTTAAAGAGTCCATACAAAGGTTGATTACAGCTTGAGAAAATATTTATCATGTATCTTTGAGAATTATTAATATTAAATAAATTTATTATGACTCTAAGTACTTCTCCAACCCAAGAAATATACTATATCTTACTAGTGTCCTCTTTCCCAAAACTTGCAAATCAGCAAATAGTCTACTTTAAAGAATTTAAATAATAAATTTGGCCAAATTAACAAAAATTGGTTATATCTTCTTTAGGAGAATTGTGGGTTTTTTTCCCAACTTACACTTCAGTGGGAAATGAGTCTGACTCCCTTCCCTCTTTTGCAATTTTTTCTCCCTAAATATTATTTGTTAGTTTGGAGAGGTGCATCACATGTACACATTTCTGAGTCTCCCTTGTGTTAAATATGGCCATTCCAATTCTATAATGCACTTAGATGCCCAGTTATCTCTGCACTGTCATTAGCTGAGTTTCCAGAGGGTATGGTCCAGATCCATAAATGGTGCCACTCAATAGGCTTTTAGGAAACTCCTTTATTCCTTGTAAGAGTACCCTCCTCTTTTCCCTCTCCCATTGACTTAGCCTGCATTTTCCAGAAAACCATTTCCATAGAACCATGCTAACCCTTATTCAGAGAATGCAATCCCAGAGACTCCATTGTGAGTGGCAAAGAGAAGTGTGGTAGGGAAGGAGAGAGAGCAAATACAGGAGGTAGATATTTCAGGCTAGCCACAGCGTCCAGATAACTCATTGTTCAGACTCATGGAACGTCTGCAGTGAGGCTGTAGGAAACTATTCCATTCCATGCAACTTGGAACATTCTGACTCTAAAGAAAGAAAGGAGATACATTTATCTGTTAGATCCCTTTTGCCAATCTCCTGTTGGTCAAAATCTATCCCCACAGGATTTTAATACCTCTACCATTGTGGACTATGACTCTGTCCTACAGGTGCCCATTGAGGAGCAAAGACCTTCTATAAATCTATTTCTGCCAACTCTGCTATGTAGGGTTTCTCCACAGCTAGTGGTAGTAATAAAAGGAGCATTCAGCCAGCATATTGACCAAAAGTGTGACACAAGTAATTTCCATAACTTTTCTGCTAGGAAGTGTAAGAAGTGACTGGGGCTTAAGGAAGAGGATGTAGGCATGGCAGAAATGATCTGGGGTGTCACACAGATGGAATGTGGAACATCCTAATGTTCAATGCCTTACACATAAAATAAAACAAAACAAATCAAAACCATCAGGATCCATGCTCCATGTCACTGTTTATGCAGTGAATACAAGAAACACAAGACTCCCAGGTAGTCACTTACCACTGCATTCTCACTTTATTATGTCTCTCTTATATCCTTTAATCCAAGTCATATCTCCATCCCTCCTCTATCTCACAAACTTTTTCATAGTGACCTCTGGAACTCATGGTTGGTTATCAAATTCTTAATACTCCCAATGTCTTCTCTGAATGAACTGTAACCTATGTCCCTCACTTATCCAAAAAATTAACCTGAAATTTATCACAGTGCTAAATGTAAAAGGTACTAATATAATAGTTTTGGAAAAAAACAAGAAAGAATCTTTTGGCTTTGGGTTAGGAAATTTTTTTGAGCACACACAACACAAAAATGAACAGTTTTATTTCATAAACACTGGGAGAAAATATTTTTACATTACATATATGATCAAGAACCTGTTTCTAGCATAAGTAAAGACCTCTCATAGCTCAATAACAAGAAAACAACCCAATAAAAATGGACAAAATATTTTAAAAGACACTTTTCTAAAGAAATACAAATGGTAGATAGGCACACAAAAATATGCTTGGCATTTGAGAGATAAAAACTTACGTTCACACAAAAACTTATGTGAAAATGTTTATAGCAGCTTTATTTAGAATTGCTCAAAACCTGAAAAAAACCTCGATATTCTTCACCTGGTGAATGGATAGAAAAATGTTGTAGTCTTTCCATACTACATGGCAATTAAGAAAATAAACTTTTATTATATGCAATAACATGCATAAATCTCAAATACGTTATGATTTGTGAAAGGGCAAACCTAAAAGATTATATATTCTATGATTGAATATATATATATATATATCACACATTCAGAAAAATAGAAAAATTTTAAGAGAAAAGAATAGATGTCAAGTGAGGAAGTACTTAACAGAAAATGGACAGAACAAGTGAGTGTTTTGGGGGTGAGGAAAGTTTCGTATGTTGAATATAATGCTGGTTCACACAACTGTACGTTTTTCATAATTCATAGAACTCTCTTCTTTATCTTAATATTGCACATTTGTGTTATCTTCTTTTTCTCTTAAGATTAGACCATAAATTTACAAGTTTTTGTTTACCTGAAATTTCTTCTTATCTTACTGATTAAAAACACTTGCACTTCCTTAGAATGGAATCTACTTTCTGAACATGAACTTAGTTACTTGAATTTATGCATGAAAATCTTCTTGGAATTAATTTCCATTTTTGTTCTAGTTTAATTGTTTCTTGATGTCCAAGTCTCTTACAACACTCTTATTTAGATTATCTTTTTTAGTGTTGCTGAAGTCAGGTACTCAAAGTTGATTCAGCCGAAATTTTCTAAAATATAATTATTAGTTCATGCTCTTGTTTGATGATTCGGGGTGAATAGATCTTGTTGATTTCTCCTCAAATGTTTAAGGCACTGCTACATTGTCTTCTGGCATTTTTTTTTTCTAATTTAATACCTGACAGAAGATTATCTGTCCTTTGTATGAAATCTGTTTATTCTTCGTTCTCTATTTCCATCGTTCAGAAGTTTTTAGTATCCTGTTTACCCTTTGTGTTCTATAACTTCACCACGAGATGACTAGATAAAGATTTTTTTTTTTGTCATTTATTGTGATAGGGAATGTCTCCAAGGTAAAAAAAAGTTGTTTTTCAGATATGGAAATGTTATTTCTTTGATTTTATTTTTTTGCTCTCACACACACTTGCCTTAATTTTCTTTGCTTTTCCTTTTTGGGGAAGCTATTTGTAGAAGGTTAAATTCCTTGTATTTTGTTGTGTTTCCTTTATTGATTTTTATCTCCAAACTTTTCTCTTAGATTGTTCATCTTTGAACTATTTGATATAAAAGATTTGCTTGAGTCTATCTTCCAGGTTTCCTATTAAACTACTTTATTTCAGTAAGCTCAGGTTTGGTTTCCAGGAATTGCATTCTTATCCTACAATTACTCTGTTTACATAATAGCTTCCAACAAGTTCAGTATCTTTCCAAACTTTTCTAGCAGGGCATTAATTTAATTAAAATAAATTAAAAATTTTCACAATTAAGTTAAATATGTAGCTTTCTTCAACCATCACTGTTCAGTTGGTCCATTTTGAGTCCTGTTTTTGGGCAGATTTGTTTGTCTCTAACCTCTGGTCATCCTGGTTTTTGATTTATAGCTACAAAGAGAAAATTGATCAATCAAGAAAAATCCTCTATATTAGTTGTCATTTTTTTATGTAAACAGAAAATGTTGAATACCATACTATACTTTTTAATTAAATTTTTGGAAGTTTTTCCAAGGTAACAAAACTTTGTAAAAACTAAAATGGTACACAGAACACCAATTTTTCTTTCACCCAGATGCAAATATCTCTATCATTTTACCTCCTTTGATCCACTCTATGTATAACTATATATACAGATATTTAAACATTTGAGGGTAAGTTGCATATTTTATATAGTTGCATATTTAATAGTTCAGTGTGCATATCCTAAGAATAGAGATAATATACTCTCTTTAAATCATATCTGTCTTTATAGCATTTCCCCTCCCCATATCCAGTAGAGGATCCAGTCTAGGATCAGGTATTTCACTTACTTGTCATGTTCCCTTAACCACCTTTAATCTGAAACATTCCCACGATCTTTCATCATCGTTTATGACATAGACATATTTTAGAGAAACAGACCCTTCCTTTGAAAAAGTTTCTTATCTTGTGCTTGTTCAATATTTCCTTATGATTAAATTAAGGGTACGCATTCTCAACTGGGATATTGCACAGATGAAGCTGTGTCCTTCTTAGGGCAGCAGATCTGGAGCCACATAAGACCTCTGTCCCTTGTTAGTTATGTTCATTTTGATCACCTGGTCTGAGTATTATTAGACTTTTCCACTATATAATTACTGTTTATTCCCCCTTGCAACTAATAAGCTGTCTGTAGGAATATATGTAAAGACCATGTAAATATCTTGTTCTCCATCAAATTTTTCCCTGCATATATTGATGATTCTTCTTTGAGTTAACCGGTCATTATGTTATAAAATAATAATTTTTCTCTGCATTTATCAGCAAGCGTTTACATTCTACTGTAAGCAAGAACTTTCCATTCTACTCCATTTGTGTGCTTATTTGTCTTATTGTTGACATGAGCTGAATTTTGTTTTCTGGAGTTTAAGATGTTTTACTGTTCTTTATTATTCTGTTCCAAATTTGACCAGCCGGAGTCACTCGAAGCTGGTTCCTGCATCCTTGTGATGTCCCCTGATCATTTTTCTCTTCCTTGAATTTTTTTTTCTGGTATAGCAAGATGTTTCAGGTCATTTTGTCCCTATTCTGTCCCACCTTGAAATAAACCAATTCTCTGAGAAGTCTTCACTCTCTTTAGTGAGAAATATACTACACTGCTCACAAAAATTAGAGGATATTTCAAAATGAATAAGAAGTGATTAAAAAAAAGAAGCATTTGATTTTTTTTATTAAACAGGGACATCAGAAAGCAAGTGACAAGTCAAAGAAAGTGGTTCAATTATGCAAATGAGATGTAAAACCAACTTTTATTTCATTGGTGAAAATGCACTATACAAAAGGCTGAAAGTACTGGAGTATTTGCAAGTTCCCTGATCTTAAAAGTGCATTTTGAAATGTCACCTAACTTTTGTGAGCAGTAAATTAGAGGACAGGACCCCAGCCCCAGGTCTCCTCTCTACCAGTGGGGTCTTTACTTCTTGGCCCTGTCAGTGAACATAGATAAGAAACATATGAATACACACATACATAATATACACAAACATACACATAACACATACAACATACATATATATATTTACGTGTCCATATAAACACATATGCACATATGAATAGGCATTTTAGGAAATACAAATTCATACTAATGATACAATTCCAATCTACAAGAATACCTTTTCCCATTCTATATTCAAATGTTTCTTCCTCTACCATGAGAACCCTGTTTCTCAACAAAATCAACACAGACTCCTTTGTTCAATCCAATTTAGATACAAAAGAGTTAAAAATTGCTTCACCCAAAACACTGCCTAAACAAATACACTAAATTAATGAGTTCAGTATTCCTTACCAATTCTTCCCTTCAGCACACCTTACCCTGCTAAGATTGAAGTTATAAAGAAAAATATTGTGCTCATAAATCACTTCGGTTCTTTTTTCTAATTTTATTATTATTTCTTTCCTTCCTTTCTCCTTCTCTTTCTCTTTCCTCCCTCTGTCTCTCCCTCGCTCCCTCTCAAGCTCCCTCCCTTCAGCTTGGTTATAGTTTTTACTTGAAATACAAACAGTATTAAAATTCATTTAGTTTGTTTTAGTTATTTGGTTTCTACCCTTCCCATTCTTATTGACTTAATTTAATTTTCTGGTTTTAAAAAGTATTGATATCCTTTTAAATTTTTAAAATATTTTTTAAAAAATATACAGTCAGAGACGTATCTTTCTTTTTATTTTACCCTATTATTACCACCACCTAACCTCATTGCTTTCTACTCATATTTCCTAATTTTTTCTGTAAAATGATAAACAGATATATGGTTTTTCTATGTTCCTTTCCTTTTTAAAAACACTAGCATACTGTATAAACCCTTTTAAACTCCACATTTTTACTTAATAATGCCTGGAAATGACTCTCTATGAGTTCATAGACCTTCCTCAGTCTTTCCTACAACTGTGTAGTGCCCCACTATGTGCATATTTTGCATCATGTATAGTTTATTCAATGTCATAGCTTGGACATTAAGATGGTTCCCCATGTTCATTGCAGCACTGTTCACAGTGGCCAAGACATGGAAACAACCAAAAAGCCCTTCAATAGAAGACTGGATAAAGAAGATGTGGCACATATACACTATGGAATACTACTCAGCCATAAGAAATGATGACATCAGATCATTTACAGCAAAATGGTGGGATCTTGATAACATTATACGGAGGGAAATAAGTAAATCAGAAAAAAACAAGAACTACATGATTCCATACATTGGTGGAACATAAAAACGAGACTAAGAGACATGGACAAGAGTGTGGTGGTTACCAGGGGTGGGGGGAGGGAGGACATGGGAGGGAGAGAGTTAGGGGGAGGGGGAGGGGCACAGAGAACTAGATAGAGGGTGGCGGAGGACAATCTGACTTTGGGCGAGGGGTATGCAACATAATTTAATGACAAAATAACCTAGACATGTTTTCTTTGAATATATGTACCCTGATTTATTAATGTCATCCCATTACCATTAATAAAAATTTATTAAAAAAAAGATGGTTCCCAATATTTTATAATTAGAAATAATATTGCAATAAATAATCTTATGCACATATATTTTTGCATTGTTGTGGTATAGCTTAAAGATCATTTCCTAATGAAAGGGATACTGTATGTAAGGTATTTTTCCCCACCAAGAAGGAAGGAAAGGGCCGAAGCCACAAAGTGTGGATTAATAAAAGCTTTATTGAGTACAGAGCGCTTCCTGCCCCACGAAGTTCTCTGGTCCCGGGGCGGGGGCAGGGCTCAGAGAAGTCCCAAGGAGTTACCCGGGTGAGAGATATTTAAAGGGTCCCTAGGGTAGTCGAGTTAATATGACGTGATGAAGTTTCACTGGCTGATGGAGGTGTCACTCTTTTCCAAAGGGCTCCTGGGAAGTTCCTTTTGGTGTGCTTGGTTGTGGGCGGCCCTAGCCAAAGTTTCTGGGAGGGCCTGAGTTCCCCACATGACCATCCCCCATTATCCACGGACCTTACATTCTGACCTTTTGTGTTAAATAGAAAAGGGGCACCGTTTATTCGTCTGGCTACTTCCTGCTGATTAGGGGCGTCGTGGGGAGGGTGAGATTGAAAGGTGGTGGCTTTGAGGAGTGTCAGGAGGAACATTTGTTTGGCCGTGACTGGAGAAACTTTGCGGATACAGTCCTGTAAAGATTTTTTTTAAAAAGAGGAATAATAGGAAGATTTGCAGGGTTTAGCCTTTTGGTGAGTTGGAGATGGATGGAGTCCAGTGGTTCTGACTGCCAGTGGTCCTGTATGGAGGCAAGCTTGAGGCAAAACTGCATGTCAGGAGTGGCAAAAAGGGGGAAAGGAAGGTGTCCCGTCCATTCTCATAATGGAGACCTGTGAGGGAACTAGAGGTCCAGAGTGTGAGGGCAAAAAGAGAAGGCAGCCCCTGTGTCCACAAGAAATGAGATGGACTTACCCACTCGTTGCAGCATACCCTGGGTTCTCTAAGTCCAGGCTGTGTCCTAGGAGTTCGAGCGATGGACCCACCTGGCTGGCTCGTCCTCCCTATTTGGGTGGCTTGTCCTCCATGTGGAGGTGCTGAGGAAAAACCTGTTGCCCAAAGGGGCAATTGCTCCACCAGTGACTGGGCTGCGTGCAGTCAGGGCAGGGCTCAGTGGGCAGCTGCGGGCAGGGGCTCTGCCAGGACCAGTGGTCCTGCTTGCCACACTTAAAGCAAGCTGCTGGTAGGGTTTCTCTTTGTGGCTTGGACTTGGGTTGGGCACCTCCTGTGCCTTGCTGCTGTTGCTCTGTTGATCTCAGGGCTGCCACAAGAGCCTGGGTTTGGAGCATTACCTTCTGCTGCATGCAGGCCTGGCGAACAGCTTTTGCCCGTTTCTACTAGTTGGGACCATTAAAATTTTTAAATGCCATGTTCACAGGTCCCAGATAGTTGTTTGGGGGTTGGGAATAAGAGGAGGGGGCTCGTGGGGAGCCCAGCACCCAGATCCGGCCAGGAATGCTGGAGCGAGAGGCAGGACAGGGCCAAAACTTCCTGCAAGAAAATTGGGGTTGGGCATCCTGCAAACCAGTGTAAGAGTCAATAGTAGGTGGAGAATGGCCTGATGGAGAAGGGGTTTAAGAACACAGTGGAGAAGGGAAGATCCCCTGGCCAGCAGGGGAGGAGAAAGAGAGAATGGTAGTGGTGAATAAGAAACAGGATTTTGCAAAGGGAGGGGAGGGGGCTCTCGGAGGGAAGAGACCCGAGTGAAAGAGGTCCACAGAGGGACCAGAGAGAAGTCCCGAGAGAGGGGTGCCCCCAGGGGTCAGGCAGGAAGGAAAGAGAGTTGGGAGTCCGCGGAGAAGGAAAGATCATGAGTGGAGGTTTCTCTGGGCAGAAAAAGGCCTGCATGGTGGAACAGGCGGCCCAGAGATGAAGGGTGGGTGCATGAATAATTAGAAGCCATGAATGTAAAGGATCTCCAACCAGCTCCCAGCTTTTTTGGTGATAGTTAAATTGGTGGTGTTAAAACTAAAAGTCCCGTCAGGAGGCTAATTTAGTGGGTTCTGTGGCCTGGCCACAGTGGAGAAGAAGAACAGTTTCTTCTTCTTTAGGGAGGGAGATTCCTGTGTCCCCATGGCTGCCCTCAGTCCTCGGAGTGGTCAGGATTGAGAACTGGTGTCCCAAAACTCAAGCTCCGGCCACAAAAAGATAAAGTAAAGTGGATGTGCTCGGGACGTTTCCACAGGCATACATGCACTCAGAATGGAAAAGACTTCCTGATGTAGCTATGGTTTCAGACAGGGAGTCTCGGCAAAAGAATTGAGGGGAAGGCTGGAGGCAGGGGATTAACTGCACTGTGTGCCGAAGTGGGTGGAAAGTCGGAAATCCTGGTTCTTTCTTGGAGGGGAAGGGAAGAGGAGCGGTCTTTGTGGACTTCTAACTCCTCCTGGGTTTTCGGCACCAAAATGTAAGGTATTTTTCCCTGCCGAGAAGAAGGAAGGGGCTGGAGTCACAAACTATGGAATAATAAAAGGCTTTATTGTATACAGAGTGCTTCCTGACCGACAAGGTTCTCTGGTCCCAGGGGGCAGGGCTCAGAGAAGTCGCAAGGAGTGACCCATGTGAGAGATACTTAAAGGGTCTCTAGGGTCATTGGGTTAATATGACGTGGTGAAATCTCACTGGCTGATGGAGGTGTTGCTCTTTTCCAAAGGGCTCCTGGGAAGTTGCTTTTGGCATGCTTGGTTGTGGGCAGTCCTAGCCAAAGTTTCCAAGAGGGCCTGAGTTCCCCACATGACCATCCCCCATTATCCACCGACCTTACACTGTATCGAAAGACAAATATATGTAGATATATAATTTTGTTAGATATCACTGAATTTCCTTTAATAGGTATATAATCATTTGCATCCTCACTAGAAATTTAGAAGACTGCCTGTTTCCTGAGAGCAACAAATTATGTTTTGGTGAGCCTAACTGGGTGTAGTACTGCAGCCCGCTGGGAACTACTGGTGTCGCGTAGAAAAAACCTACTTACTCAAGACACAAACTTGGCTCAAATGGAAGAGAGAGGGGGCCTGCCTAGGGAGGCAAAGAGAGACCTCCTGAATCTCCTTCTCCCTCAGCTTTTATTATCAGAAGCAGAACAGAGGTAACAGGATTACAAGGGAGGGAGGCCAGGTGACAAGGGGAAGAATGACTAATAGACGTTTTGCTAACATGAAGAAAGGGATAATTTGGTCAGAACATTCTTTTTCTTTTTCTAATTAACAAACACAAAGGAAGGGTCAATCCAGAACTTCTAGGCTAATTTTCTAAAGCCCACTCACATGCATTCCTTTGTTTCTGCAGAAAGACCACTCACTCACACTTTCTTGGTGTTTGCATCGAGACATTTAGGGCTTTTTATTATTATTATTATTAATAATTTTTAGAGAGGAGAGAGAGTGAGAGTGAGAGAGAGAGAGAGAGAGAGAGAGAGAGAGAGAAGGGGGAGGGAGGAGCAGGAAGCATCAACTCCAATATGTGCCTTGACCAGGCAAGCCCAGGGTTTTGTTTTTTATTTTTGTTTGTTTTGTTTTTTTGTTTTTTTTTCATTTTTCTGAAGCTGGAAACAGGGAGAGACAGTCAGACAGACTCCCGCATGCGCCCGACCGGGGTCCACCCGGCACGCCCACCATGGAGCGACGCTCTGACCACCAGGGGGCGATGCTCTGCCCATACTGGGCGTCGCCATGTTGCGACCAGAGCCACTCTAGCGCCTGAGGCAGAGGCCACAGAGCCATCCCCAGCGCCCGGGGCCATCTTTGCTCCAATGGAGCCTCGGCTGCGGGAGGGGAAGAGAGAGACAGAGAGGAAAGCGCGGCGGAGGGGTGGAGAAGCAAATGGGCGCTTCTCCTGTGTGCCCTGGCCAGGAATCGAACCCGGGTCCTCCGCACGCTAGGCCGACGCTCTACCGCTGAGCCAACCGGCCAGGGTCAAGCCCAGGGTTTTGAACCGGCGACCTCAGTGTTTCCAGGTCGATGCTTTATCCACTGCGCCACCACAGGTCAGGCTATTTAGGGCTTTTAACTAAAGTTTCCCAATCCAAGGCATAGAGGGTTCAAGATTAAATGGGTCATTCCCTACAACCAGGGAGCAGTCAGTGCCACTGAGCACCAACTTCTTCTCTGATTATGCCAAAGTATAGTATGCTTACGGCAAAGATTAGTCTTTTTATTATTATCATTAGGCTGTAAAAAATTTCTATGTCTGACAGTTGTTCTGAGTTTGGGGAAGTGAAAGTAAAGGTAGGTATTCCTTTTACTGTCTTCAAGTTATTCCCTCACAGTCCAGTCCCAGTTTTTTAACTGAATTTCAGGAGTGAAATGCTAGCAAATGTTGGCTTTGTGGGTTGATATTATTTCATGAGTCAGAAGACTTTTGCTCAGTGGAACCTAAGGAATCTTTAAATTGGCTTCCATGTTGAAAATAAATCAAAACAATAGACATGTATATCTAGAAGGCAAACAGAGCATCTTTGAGAAGTTTTCTCTGGTGAATAAGGTGATATTACCTGATGTTTATGTTAATAGCAGAAGGTATACTTTTCTGTCACATCTTTTGTTATTTTAGGACTTATTGGTAAGTTCTTTCAGCTCATTTTATCCTCAAGGGAGAAAGACAGCATTTATTAACTTATGTGGCTCTTGCCATCCCCAATACGTTTGCAATGGTGTATTCCTCTATGAAAGACAAACAACTATTAAGTATTCGCAATTGTCTGTTGAATCAATAAATAACTAAAGACAAGACACCATTTGAAATGGAAGAAAAATGTTTTAAATTAACATCAATGTAAAGCCAGTATCCATGGCCACCATCATAGCTGCTTGGCCCATGCAGGTTTGCATTGGATTCAGACAGTTGGTAATGAAACAACGGAGCCACAAACTGGTGGGCCATCAGCTTTAATCCCAGCTTACACCCAGAGGGCAAGTAAAAACACACACTGGGCTCCAAAACCCACTCATTCAATGCTCACAAAGCTACTGACTTATCCGAGTTTCCTAGAATCAAAGGTTTCTAGCTCACTAGCCTCATTCTCCTTTGTTCCCCATCTCCTTCTGTCTATACCAGTGGTTCTCAACCTTTCTAATGCCGTGACCCTGTAATACAGTTCCTCATGTTGCGGTGACCCCAAACCAAATAATAATTTTGGTGGCTACTTCATCACTGTAATTTTGCTACAGTTATGATTCGGAATGTAAATACCTGATATGCATTATGTATTTTCCAATGGCTTTAGGCGACCCTGCTGGGGTCACAATGCACAGGTTGAGAACCGCTTCTCTATATGAACTCTGCACAAACTGGCTTCTCCCTCAGCACTCCGCCAACTTGGCTGCTTCTCCTGGCCTCCTCCACATGGCCTTTCTCTGCTCTCCTCTCTAATGCTAATCTCAGGAACTGAGAGAGCAAACTCCTGGTCTGCCCCACTTTATAGTGCAGAAATCAAAACCTTTAATCCAATATACAAAATAGAAAAGTCTCTGATACAAAGTCGATCCCACATCAAAAAGGGTGGGAAAGGCTTAGTCCTAAAACCAAGCCCCAGGCTACAAGGATCCTGCCTGCCCACAGCCCGCCCCCAACACACATTAATATCACCTGGGCGAGGGGCTTCCACGTGGGCAGCGCCATCTTTAACAAAATGAGCATAATATATTTTCTCTGCCGAACAGTCAAGATAGGGAAAGAAATTGGAATAATTATTTTCAGTTTTATTTGTATCTTTTTTAGCTAATTACATATGTTTTAATAACATGTAAATTATTTATTTCATTGCCACATGGTGCATTTAATTTTTTCTTTTTTACAGAGACAGAGAGAGAGTCAGAGAGAGGGATAAATAGGGACAGACAGACAGGAACAGAGAGAGATGAGAAGCATCAATCATTAGTTTTTCGTTGTGACACCTTAGTTGTTCATTGATTGCTTTCTCATATGTGCCTTGACCATGGGGTTACAGCAGACCGAGTAACCCCTTGCTCGAGCCAGCGACCTTGGGTCCAAGCTGGTGAGCTTTGCTCAAACCATACTCAAGCAGGCGACCTCAGGGTTTTGAACCTGGGTCCTCTGCATCCCAGTCTGACGCTCTATCCACTGCATCGCCTGTTCAGGCTAATTATATTTTTTAAGCAAAGCAGAAGAATGATAATTTTTCCATCCTCTGGGCTTAGCTAACATGTAATTTTTTTATGGTAACTTATTTAACAGGCTAGCCCCTGTCTCTAATTTTCAAAGTATATTGGATGATGAACATTTTCAAATTACATGGTCTACAATTTCTGGTTCCACTACATTTATACCTGCTTTCAGATTCACTGAACTGCATTTGATGAGGTTGCATTTGGTCCAAAATATTTTTGGGGGGTACATAATTGAACCTGTTCTACCAAATTTATTTCACTGAGGCAGTCTATAGCCACATCATTCTGTCAGCCACTTAGAAGTACCTATACTGCCACAGACACTAGCACTTGTGTTAAAATGCCATTTAATCTCTCTTCTAGAGTGTAGTGACATTCAACCTTGTTGTTCAGTGACACTCCAGGGTGGCAGGTTTCATGATGAGACACTGAATATTCCAGTTGGTACAATCTCTGGGCGTTATGGATAAGAATTCAGATGTGAAAATGTCATATAAAAAAGAATACAAAAAATTGTTCTCCAATTTCAAAAACAAGTATCTACAAAGCTTAAGGTAAAGACTTTTATCTGCTCAACCCATTACAACTCTAAAGTGTGTGGTTCCCAGTTCTTCCAAAAGGGACATTATAAATCATTGGAGGGCTTCCATAGTTGCATAAACAGATACTAACTAAGAATAGTTCTCTTATTTACTTTTTTTTTACTCACACTTGATTTTTTTTTAATTTAATTTAATTTAATTTTTTTACAGAGACAGAGAGAGAGAGTCAGAGAGAGGGATAGATAGGGACAGACAGACAGGAATGGAGAGAGATAAGAAGCATCAATCTTCAGTCTTTCATTGTGGCACTCTAGTTGTTCATTGACTGCCCTCTCATATGTGCCCTGACCGCGGGGCTACAGCAGACAGAGGAACCCCTTGCTTGAGCTTTGCTCAAACCAGATGAGCCTGTGCTCAAGCTGGCGACCTTGGGGTCCCGAACCTGGGTCCTCCGCATCCCAGTCCGGCGCTCCATCCCCTGCACCACCACCTAGTCAGGCCACACTTTATTTTTTATCTCTAGTCATACATAGGGCAATAATGACCAGCTTGACTGTTTTCATTTTGTACTAGAAAGAAGCAAATCTCCCTCTAGGGTTTTGTCAAAAGTACCTGGTTACCCAAAATGGAAAAATAAAAATAAATAAATAAAAAGGCACCAGTTTACTAGAGGAATTAATAAGAGAAAACATGCTGCAGTATAGACCAGAACATTTGTTTTATTGAGATAGATGTCAAGGGATGCAGTAAGGAAAGTCGATGTTGTCAGAGTAAGTACAAAACAAGTGAATGAAGAGTGAATGGAAGTGGCATGGTCTTTAGAATGTATCTACTAGCAATGCTAAAGAACTTAGCAGCAGCCCCCTCCGGTGAAAATGTGAGTTACAGATAAAGACTATTTTTCTTGTTTTGATTTGGATAAAGAACTCTAAAAAAGCTGTGAGGGAATGGACTCTGAAAGAGAGAGAGAGAGAGAGAGAGAGAGAGAGAGAATGGCTTCTAACCTTGAAACAGTAGAAGAATTCCTTATAGCCAGAAAATCTAGGCTAAATTCTCATTGCCTTATCCTCTATGTGACCTTAAACTTGTTTCATAAACTGTTATACACCTGCTTTCTCAAGTGCAGAACAGCAATAGCAATGAATAATCTCTATGCCACATTTTCAAGTGACCAAGTTAGAATACATTTTCTCAAGCAGAAAGTATTACACAGATTGAAGCTGTTACTGAAACCATGCACTCTCTTCAGTGAAGTCTTCTGTGTGCCTTATATTGGGGTTAGCTGCTCTATCCTATATCTTCACATGGCATACACTGTTTCCCTCTAGCTGGCACATATAATTGTAACATGATGTAATAAGTGCTCTCTGAACTTAAAAATAATGAGTTAATATGAGGGGAAGGGATACATTTAATTTATTTCTGAATATCCAGTGCTTAAAATAGTGCTTGCCACTTAATAGGCACTTCATTAATGCATGACTGTGTTGTTATGTGACCAAGTACAATCCATCTAGATTAAAATGTGAATAGATTTATTTATACAGCATATACAACATCAAAAATGGAGAAAAAAGGTAAACATAGAAACCTCTAGGTTATTATTATATCATTGTTTCTCCATTCAAATCAAATTAGTTCCCTATGCCATATAATTATAAAAATAGATAATCCATGAGAATCATAATTTGTTGTTACAGGGAACACAAGAGGACTTGGTAATATAATGTAAAACAGAGGTCAGCTGAGAATTTGGAAAGAAAGAGTTCTGAAAATTAGAAGTATCACTTTCCGGCCTGCAGAAAAATAAAGATGTAAAAGAGAAATGAAGAAGGTGATAGCACACAGAAGAAGAATGAACTTGATTCAAAATAAGAAAAAAATTTTCTTTTATTCCCTTCTTTCACAGAGAGAATAGATGTTTTTAGAATATCCCAATGATTCTATAAGTGGTGTTTTATTCTAGGAAATTCCATGGTTCCCAATAAAATAGCCCAAGAATTCATGAACAAGGAAGAAAACCCTTAAGATGAGGACCTTGGTAACATTTAGTGACTTATAGTTCATGTTATTTCTCATTAATAAACTTAATTCGCATAACTCGGTATAACATGTTAGCAAGAGAAAGCTTTAGTAGACTATTGGTCTAGGGTTTCCAGTAGCCTCAGGGGTTCACAAAAGAAATGTATATGTCAGCAAGGTAAATACACTTATTAGGAAACTGATAGAAAGATGTCCGCATTTGGGTGCTATTTATAATTCCAACTCAATTCTTTGTTAGATTATTTTAAATAGTGCATGGCATAATGTGTGCTATTTCCTTTCAAATACTATTATTTCATGATTTCTTTCATTTCCCCAACTAACATAGACTCATTTGATTATTCTTCAGTAACATTTTATTATTTTTACCAACTTTGAGGTCCAATACAGGACATTCACCATTCAAATATTTATAATAATCCTCCATGCTCATTATTTATTACTTAGTCAATTAAATACACATGCTCCTTTAATCTTTCCTCATGCATAAATTTCTCCACTCTATGCATCATTATTTTTCCTTGAACTATTTCCAGGTGTTCAGTGTTTCTGCTCCTAGAATCTGTCTCACTTTCTGGGATTGTTAAGTGCTTAGAAACCACTAAAAGTCCAACAATTAGAGCTGATGACTTAATCAGAGTGATAGGGAAAATTTTAAATTATTGAGTTATTTTTGTTTAATAATATATTTTATAGATGTTAAAGAAGAACACCCTATATACCTTAACTGAATGACTGGTTCATTTTATCTACCTCATTTTAAACAATTTCTGAGACTCTTAGGAATGTCATAAACTTGGGAAAGGAATCCCAAAGTATGACTTTGAAAATCTGAGGCTTAGAGACTCTGAAAAGTATGACCTTAGGCATCATAGAATATTTTTCACTTACTTTTATAAATAAAGGAATAGAGTTAGAATTTTAATACCTGCTTTGCCTTTTCTGTAGAGCTGTTGTGAGTTTCAAGTAAGATACTGGTGATAAACAAGCCTAGTAAACTGTATAGTACATTAAAATTATAAATTAGGATGAGTCCTTCATGCTTTGTGCGTTAGCTTGGAATAGCGGTAACACTGCTACTTTTTCATGCCCATCACTTATAACTGAATTTAACTCAGTGACCATGAATTTGCATAAAAGTGGAAGAGTCTGATGAAAAAGTATTTCATAATGACACCTCAAGCTATTACTAGAAAGAGAGTTGAGAAGGTTACAAATAGCCATATTAAGTGGAGGAATGACTAAGCATTTGAAAAGGGAAGGAAAAATGAAATTATTTGATTAGAAGGAAGGTGAGAAGTCAGAAATCCAGAAAAGAAGGAACAGGAAGCTCGGAAACAGGAAAAGAGTCATGGAGTCAATTAGGTGCAGAAAGGCTGTTTTTGCTGGCCAGAGGGGCGTGGGAGAGGAGTGTTATGGGATAACTCAGACAGTCACAGCTGACTGAGACTGAAGATTTTAAGTCAAACATTCTAGTTTTCTATTTTTTATTTTTGGTAGGGGGAATAATACCCATAGAAACAGTTTCTACCTCATATCACACCCCAATTTCAACTTTTACTTTTAGGATATGCTTATATAAACGCTGTCTAAAATTTTAAAAGTTTTATTGTTTTATTTTAGAAACTTTCTAGAAGTTAACAACATCCATAGAATTTTCCAATAAAATTAGACAAAAACAAAAACAAAAAACAAGTAGTTTGAAAATGCAGTAGGTTAAAATCTTGTCCACATAGCAAGAGAGTCTTCCAGATGAATTGGTGTTGCCATATTCCAGAATTCCTTCAATTACCAAATTTCTTGGCAATTTCAGTAGTTAGATTAAAAAAATAAATCCTCTTAGGCTTAATATGTTAAAATATCATAAGATGGAAATATAAAAGATAGGCTTCTCAAACAGCATTATCATCATCATCCACCTAAGAGCTCAGCTTCAAAAACCTTAGACATTAACAATAATAATTTTAGCAATCCAGTATCCTCAAAACCTATCAAATCCCATCTTTCCTCCTTATCCCGGAAGCATCAAAAGAGTTCATTCTCATTCTGTGGAGAGGCGTAGCTGTCCAAGCAGCTACCTGGCTACTTTTCTTATAAAGAGGCTGTGCGCATCATACGTGTTCTTCTGAGTATCTGCTTTTAAACAGCAGTTCTCAAATATTGGTATAGGAACTACTTTGTACTCTTGAGAACCCCAAGGAATTTCTGTAAATGTGGGTTATCTATATTTAATGATATGTACTATGCAAGTAGTTTTCACTTTGTATGTTACCACTCTAACTAAAACTCAAGTATATCAGATATTTTACCCAAGTTACCATAAAATTGGACAAAAATCAAGGACACATTTCCAATGTGCATGGGTTCATTCAACATACACAGTGTAAATCAAAGACTGCTTATGTGAGAAATTTGGAACTTTTACAAATATTTATGTACTAATTTATTTTAAAATAGTAACAAATTAATCATGTGTTCATGTAAATAAAAACTATGCTTTCCAAAACAAACAGAAAAGTAGCAAAAACACATTGTTTCACATTTTTGCAAATTTCTTTAATATACGGCTTACCAGAATACAACTGAATTCTCGTATCTAGTTCTGCATTCAGTCTGTTGAGTCTTTATGTGCTTGCAGATAGTTGTAAATACTCATTGATATTACATCAAAACTCAACAATAGGTAGTGTTAAAGGTTAGGTGCAATGAAGAATATGAAACTATATCATTTAACTTTTTGTAATCTGTTTTTCATTAAACTCCATTGGTTTATTTTATACCTCAATAGATTTTACCAATGCAGTATTTCCTTTTTCAGTACCATGCCAGTCTTTTGGAAAACAATAACTCATTGAATTATGCCAGTCCTCCAAATGTTGACACATTTCATTGTAAAATATATATACATAAAAATTTACTAATTGCATTGATCTCAACAATATTGGCTTATGTATCAGGAAGCTATTAAGCTATCAGATACAACTAAAAGTTTTCCAAAATAGCAATTTTTTTAAAAACAAAAATGTTCTCATTTCTAAGAAATATAATTTATTGTTCTCCGTGAAGTGACAACCTCACTTCCAGTCATTTCTGAGATATATCTTTCAAATTTCCAAGTTGGAATAACCATACATTATTTGTTACTTTGTTCAAGTAAAAATTATTTTGCATGAACTAGTTCAGCTCACATTCCAACTAAAAAGATTTTTTTATAAGACAATTATAGTTTGAACCAAAAATGCATTGTATCTTTACTCCTCATTTTAACACACAGAATGTTAAAAAGATACGTATTTAAGGGTCTTGATTTAATGACATCAATAATTTGTATTAGCTCATCAAGGACAGTCTTAAGTGTAACTGGCACTTTCTTTCTAACTGCGAGTTCATTGCCATGAAGAACATAAAGACAACTAGCACTATTTGCTAGTGCTGTTAGTGCTCCCAGCTTGATGTGGGCTCAGATTCCAGGAGTTTACTCACCATTGTTTTTCAAATATCAGTGCAAATAGCAAACCACTGACAAAAGCATACCATGTCAATATTATTATGACAAAAACTTTTTAACCTTGCAGACCCCCTAAATTTGTCCTGGGAGCCCACAGGGAACCACAGACCACACTGAAAATCATTGCTTTGAAACAAATCTGATCACATCAGGTCTCAGCTCGAAAGAATTTCCTCTTTTGTTCTAATGTCAAGCAAATAAACTCCATATTTTATGTACATTACTTTGACAATCTGGACCCCACCTGCCTTTAGACAGGTGGCTGCCACTCGTACCGCCTGTGGACTCTCTGCTCCTCCGCCCTGGGCTGCTCACGACACAGCTCGCTCCGAGCCTTCATCACTCTGGGAATCTGTACAAGAGCTACTTATCACCTCATACCTTTTCATTCCTGTTTGCATGGAAATGTCTTATTCTTTGAGGTGTAATTCAAATGTCAGCATCTTTGAGAAGCCTTTTCTCTCACTCCTAGCCAGCTGACCAGAGTTAGACACTACTTTGCCTGATCTCAATAGTATTTCATTTACTTATTCAACAAAATATAGGGAGCATCTATTCATACCAGGCACTACTGTATTCTCAGAGCTGGGAAAACAGAGATGAGCAAGGTAGCAAAGAACCCTAATTTAATCTATTAAAACTGATCTAATAAAACTTAAGTATTAATGGAGTGAAAGACAAAAATATAATAAATAAAGTCATATGATTTCAGATGGTGTAAACTGCTTTGAAAGAAAGAAGATTAAGGGATGGAAAAATCATTGGGTGAGTCAGAGGTGTTAGTGCAAGTGCTCAGGGAAGGATTCTATGTGGAAGTAATTTTTGAGCTAAGACCTGGGGGATTTAAAGCATTGAGTCACATCAAGACAGGAGAAGGGTGACCTGGCCAGATAGCTCAGTTGGTTAGCAGTGGTAGTCAACCTGGTCCCTACCACCCACTGGTGGACGTTCCAGCTTTCATGGTGGGCGGTAGTGGAGCAACCAAAGTAGAAATAAAAAGATAGATTTAACTATAGTAAGTTGTTTTATAAAGATTTATTCTGCCAAACAGTGAAAATCTGACATAAAGTACTTGGTAAGTAATTATTATTATATGCTTTAACTCTGCTTTATAAATTTTAAAAAGTAAAGTTACTTCCCTACTTTATAAATCACCATTACTGTGAAACCGGTGGGCGGTTAGAAAATTTTACTACTAACGAAGATACAAAAGTGGGCAGTAGGTATAAAAAGGTTGCCTACCCCTGGGTTAGAGCATCATCCCAATGCAGAGATTACAGGTTCGATTCCTGATCAGGGCACATACAAGAACAAATCGATCTCTCTTTCTCTTTCTCTCCCCCTCTTTCTTTCTATATAAAATCAGTAAATAAATATAAAAGAAATATTAACTTGCTTTAAAAAGAAAGAGAAAGGCATTCTGGATTGAGGAAATGGTAGATGTAGGGTGCTGGAAGAATAGAACACTAAAGGACACACTGCTCAGACAAAGGAGTCAGATGCTTAATGGGTCCATTCAAGTGAGGGCAGTAGAGCAGTCTCCGTTTCCCAGAGGCAGCCTGGATGAAGGTCTGGGAGGGGCCCACTGTCCACATGGGACACAGTGCAAGCATAGTGTGGCTTTAGCAGTGTCTCCACGAGAGCAGTCCACGGTTTAGGGCCCTGGGGCAGCCTGGTTACCTGGTCCCACAGATGATTCCTTGAGCAACTAGATAGCCTATAATAAATTCTTTTTTTTTAAACTAGCAAAGTTGTTTCTATTGATATGAGTCATCACTATATAGATGGTATTTGGGACTCATGAGATAACCTAGGAAGTAAATGTGGGATGAGAGAACAAAGCCAAACTCTCTTTGATGCATATCTATTCATTGACTTCTCAGATGGATCAGGTCATAATCAACTCCTTACTGACAGCCCCTTCAGTGTCTCCAATTTGAGACAATTATCCTTATCCTGATTGTACCCATTTCCCCCAAATAACAGTTTCTCTTTCTTTCCTCTACCTGCCACTTACTACACTTACCTGTTTCTCCCCTCTCATATTTAGGTCCTGACAGGGACCAGAATTTATTTCAGATGGTATGGGATACTGAGGCACAAGAAGCTCAGGAAAGCAGAAGGCCTGCCCTAATTTCAGAAAGAGAGGAGCAAGGAAAACCATGCAGTCATGGGAGTCCCATGAGAGCAGGAACCTTGACACCCACCAGAGATTCAGAACTGAAGCAGGAGGGTCAGCCTTCTGTTGGACAGAGGAGGGTGGAGAGTGGTCAAAATGGGCGAGAAACAATGTGCCCTGGTCTTAGTCTGCTCAGGCTGCCGTACAAAGTCCCACAGACTGGGCGGCTTAACCACAGAGATTCATTTTCTCACAGTTCTGGAGGCCAGCAGTGCAAGCAGAGTTGTTTTCTTCTGAGTTCTCTCTCCTTGGCTTGCAGATGGCCATCTGCTCATTGTGTTCTCACAGGGTCCTGCTCCTGTGTGCACATCCCTGGCATTTTTTTGCATGTCCAAATTTCCTCTTCTTGTAAGGACATCTGTTACATTGGGTTAGGGCACATCCTAGTGCTTTGTTTCAAATTAATCACCTGTTTAAAGACCTATTTTTCAAATACAGGCACATTTAGAATATTGGGCATTGGAACTTCAACATAAAAATGTTGAGGGCACACAATTCAGTCCACAAAATCCCTGAATATTCGTCATGGGTCTTTCTTGTTTATAGTTTTTCTTTAAGGATGTCTATCAGTCTTACTTCTTTGCTGTCTTATCTCCAAAACCCCAGCATTCCAGATTCATTTCCTACCTAGCTTATCTGATGAGACATAGTTTTCCTTTTTTTCTTTATTGATAGCTTACAGTTCGAAAAACTTTGTTGTTAATTTCTGTATGTTTTCTCTCATTTGATCCTTAATCATCCTTGTGATATGGATGTTCCTATTATATACACATTTTCTAAATGAGAAAAATGAAAGAACAATTAAGCAGTTTTCACAAAGTGGAAGAGTTATTAACTGGTGAAGTCAGGATTCAAACCATAGAAATCTGATTTCAGAACCTGGGCTCTAGTCCCCAAGCAATATAGGCGCCCTTATCAGAATTAGGATCCAGAATCTAATTGCTGATATATGTCATGTTTTTAATCTCCTTTCCTGATAACTTAAGCTTAACATCAGTGCTCTAAAAATCAAGTGCTAGAAATATTCCTTGCATAGTATATTAATTCCCTATTTCTGTATAACAAATACTATAAACTTAGCAGGTTACAGTACTATCTCTTAGTTTCCACAGGTTAGTGTTTCAGGCTCAGTGAAGCTGGATTTTCTGCTCAGGAAATCACAAGGGTCAAATCAAGCTGTCAGCTAGGCTGTGTTTTCATCTAAGTTCAGGATCCCTTCAAGGTTCATTCAGCTGTTGGCAAAATTTAGATTTTTGTAGTTTTAGGCCTAGAGCCCCCAGGTTTTTTGCAGGCTGTTGACTGGGGGGCCACACTCAGCCTACATTAGCTTCACTCAGAGCCTGGCTATGTGGTCTTCTCATAATGTGGCAGCTTACTTCTTCAGAGCCAGTAAGGGAATTTGTTTTCCCAGTCTCAAAGTCAGAGTCTTATCCAATATCATCATGATCCCAAGGATCACAAGGTTCTACTATGAACATTGTGGGGATACACTGGACATCTTAGAAATCTAAACAGATGGATAAAGAGCAAAGAGATTGAGTCAGTAATCAAAAAACCTTCCAATAAAGGAAATCCCACAACCTGATGATGTTGTAAGTGAATTTTACCAAACATTTAAGGAATAATTAACTCAACCCTTTTCAAACTCTCCCAAAAAATTGAAGAGGCTAGAACACTCTCAAACTCATTTTACAAGGCCAGTATTACACTGACACCAAAGCCAGATATGGACATTACAAAAACAAACCAAACAAACAAAAAGACAACAGGTTCATTATATCTGATGAGATAAATACAGATATTTTCACAGCTGCTTCTTATAGGTGTATTGACCATGCAAGGCTGGGATTTTGAACTAAGTACCTCAGTATTACAGGCTGATGCTTTATCCACTGTGCCACCACAGCGTAGGCACAAATATTCTCAACAAAAAAATTCTCAAAAATATACTCAACTAGATCCAGTCTTCTATTTTTTTTACAGTGATTAAAGCCTTTAAGCAAACTCTTGGCCAATACAGCAAGAATCCATAAAAGAGTAGTGTCCTTAACATGTTCACCAAGTCCAAGTTGGCTCCAACACCATGCCAAATCCCTGAAAAATGCAACACAACACCAGTTTAGTCTGTTAGGCACTGTCACAGGGAGCAGGAGTCCAGGAAGATGTGGCACATATACACCATGGTATACTATTCAACCATAAGAAATGATGACATCGGACCACTTACAACAAAATGGTGGGATCTTAATAACATTATACAGAGTGAAATAAGTAAATCAGAAAAAAACAAGAACTGCAGGATTCCATACATTGGTGGGACATAAAAACAAGACTAAGAGACATGGACAAGAATGTGGTGGTTAGGGGGGGCGGGGGGAGGGAAGGAGGGAGAGAGGGAGGGGGTGGGGGAGGGGCACAAAGAAAACTAGATAGAAGGTGACAGAGGACAATCTGACTTTGGGTGATGGGTATGCAACATAATTGAATGACAAGATAACCTGGGCATGTTTTCTTTGAATATATGTACCCTGATCTATTGATGTCACCCCATTAAAATAAAAATTTATTTATTAAAAAAATAATTATATTTATAATAAAATGTAATTATATACTTTAAAAAGAAAAAAATATATACTCAACTAGAAAATTGAATTCATTAGTACTTTTAAAGTGCTTGATCATATTCATGATCAAGTGGGATTTATCACTGGGATATAAGAATAATTCAATGTATGCAAATCAATAAATGCCATACACCACATTAAAAATGAAAGATAATCTCAATACAGGCAGATTTCAATAAAGGCAAAAAAAACATTCAGCAAATTTAACAACCTTTTATGATAGAAATTAATAACAATTTGGTGTAAACTGAACATACATCAAGATAATAAATGCCATATATGACAAGCCCACAGGTGATATCATACTCAACAGTGAAAGATTAAAACCTTTTCCTCTAGGACCTGAAACAAAGCAAGCATTAGCACTTTTACCACTACTATTCAACATAGTGCTGGAAGTCCTAGCAAGTGCAATGAACCAAGAAAAGAGAAGAAGAAGAAGAAAACGGAGACATCCAAATAGTAAAGGAAGAGGTAAAATTGTCTCTCTTTGATGATTATATAATGTTATATATAAAAAAATCCTAAAGACTCCATCACAAAACTGTTAGAATTAATCAATGAATTCAGTAGTTTCAAGACTCAAAATTAACATATAAAAATAAGTTGCGCTAACAACTATCTGAAAAAGAAAGAAAACATTTTTATTTACAATAGCATTAAAACAATAAAATACTTAGGAGTAAAATTAAACCAAGGAAGTAAAAGATATACATACCAAAAACTATGACACCGGTGAAAGAAATTTAAAAAGATACAAATGGAAAGATATTCTGTATTTATGGATCAGAGGATTTAATATTGTTAAAATGTCTACACTACTCAATGCCATCTATCAAATTAATGCAATCTCTATCAAAATTCCAATGGTGCTTTTTACAGGAATAGAAAATAATCCTAAAATTAATATGAAACCATAAAAGACCCCAAATAGAAAAAAAAGTTCTGAGAAAGTCATCCTGGAGTCATCATATTTTCTGATTTCAAACTATACTATAAAGTGAAAGTAATCAAAATAGTGTGGTGCTGGCATAAAAACAGACAAATGACCAAATGAACAAAATCAAGAGCACAGAAATAATCCCAAAATATAATGTCAACTAATACTTGACAAGGGAGCCAAGAATATTCACTGGGAAAAGGAAAATCTCTTCAATAAGTGGTATTAGGAAAACTGGATATCTATATGCAAAAGAGTAAAATTGGACCTCTACCTTATACCATACAAAAGTTAACTTGAAATTAATTAAGAGTAAATGTATAAGCTCGATTAGTAAAATTCTAGAAGAAAAATGAAGAGAAAAGCACTTTGACATTGGTATTAATAATTTTCTTGATATGACACAAAAAGTACATGGTATAAAATCAAAATTAATAATGGGACTATGTAAAACTAAAAAGTATCTGCACAGCAAAAGAAACAATCAGCAAAATGAAAAGGCAACCTATGGATGGGAGAAAATATTTGTCAAATGATATATCTTATAAGGGATTAATATCTAAAATATATATATATATAAAGATTTTATTTATTTATTATAGAGAGGGAAGAGAGAGAGAGAGAAGGGGGAGGAGCAAGAAGCATCAACTCCCATATGTGCCTTGACCTGGCAAGCCAGGGTTTTGAACCGGCAAACTCAGCATTAAAAAATATTTTTAAAACACAAAAAATCAATAACAAAAAAACAAAAAATCTGATTAAAAATGGATAGAGGACTTGAACAGAAATTATTCCAGCCCTGGCCGGTTGGCTCAGCGGTAGAGCATCGGCCTAGCGTGCGGAGGACCCGGGTTCGATTCCCGGCCAGGGCACATAGGAGAAGCGCCCATTTGCTTCTCCACCCCTCCGCCGCGCTTTCCTCTCTGTCTTTCTCTTCCCCTCCTGCAGCCAAGGCTCCATTGGAGCAAAGATGGCCCGGGCGCTGGGAATGGCTCTGTGGTCTCTGCCTCAGGCGCTAGAGTGGCTCTGGTCGCAACATGGCGACGCCCAGGATGGGCAGAGCATCGCCCCATGGTGGGCGTGCCGGGTGGATCCCTGTCGGGCGCATGCGGGAGTCTGTCTGACTGTCTCTCCCTGTTTCCAGCTTCAGAAAAAAAAAAAAAAAGAAATTATTCCAAAGAAGACATACATATGACCAACAAGTAAATGAAAAGATGTTCAACATCACTAATGATCAGGGAAATTCAAATAAAACCACAATAAAATATCAATTACCTCATACCTGTTAGAATGGCTATTAAGAAAAAATAAATATAAATAAAAAACCAAAGGATAACAGATGTTAGCAAGGATGTGGAGAAAAGAGGACCCTAATTTACTGTTGGTAGGAATGCACACTGGTGCAGACACTATAGAAACGGAATAGAGGTTCCTCAAAATATTAAAGATGAAACTACCATATGATACAGCAATTCCTCTTCTGGATATATATCCAAACCAGATGAATTCACTATCTTGAAAAGATATCTGCACTCCCATTTTTATTGCAGCATTATTCAATAGCCAAGACAACAACCTAATTATCCATCGACTAAAGAAGAGATCAAGAAATCTCTCTCTCTCTCCCTCTTTCTCAAACACACACATACACAGACACACACATACACACTGGAATATGATTTAACCATGAGAAAGAAGAAAATCCTGCCATTTGCAAAACATAGGTGGATTTTGAGGGCATTATTGCTAAGTAAAACATGTTTGACAGTGAAGAGAAAGTACTGTAAGATGTCTTTTGTGTGTGCAATCTAAAGGAGTTGAACTCATAGAAAGAGAATAGAAAATTGGTTTCCAGGGGCTGAGAGTGGGGAAATGGGGACATGTTGGCCAATGAGTACAAACTTTTGGTTATGAGATAAATGCTTTGTGGAAATCTAATGTACAGAACGGTGACTATAGTTAACAATACTGTGTGGTTCACTTGAAAGCTGCTTATGAGTGTGATCTCATCTGGCTTGATAGAGGTCGAAGACAGGTCGGCTGGCTTGAGCTTGGGATCCTAGACATGATCCCATGATTGCTGGTTTGAGCCCAAAGGTCTCTGGCTTGAAGTCAAAGGTCACTGGCTTGAAGTTCAAGGTCGCTGGCTTGAACTCAAGTTTAATGACTTCAGCAAGGGGTCACTATCTAGGCTGGAACCCTCTGGTCAAGGCATGTATGAGAAGCAATCAATGGACAACAAGAAGTGCTACATTTATGAATTGATGTTTCTCATCTCCCTCCCTCTCTGTCTCTGTCTTTGTCTCAATAAAAAAGAAAAAAAGTGTTTATTGTTTAACTATATTACAATCTGTGAGACTTGTATATGACATGGAAAAAGATACTGAAAAAAATGCTGTGATTAATTAATTTTTATTTTTCAAGTCTCTTACCTTCTAGTTATAGTACTTTTGTAAAAAGAGAAGGTATTTATTCCAAGATGGTTGTGATCTGATGCTATCTAATGGCTCTCAAAATAAGTTTATTAACTGCATTTGAAAATAGCCATCTCTTTATTTAAATTTATGTGATTGAGGTGCAGAATATTTCCTATAAACCAGTTACCTGTCAAGACACATGCTATGAGAATGAGAAAAAATGAAGTCCATTTAATATTTCAGAAACTGCCAATCCCTACTGCATATAGATTTTTAAGCAATGTCAAATGTATCTGCCTGTGGGGGTAATATTATTTAACTTTGTATATAAAACACATTTGACTCCTTGATCTGTCAACTTGCTTGATTCTTGAGTCTTAGTCTCTATGACTGATTCTTGGTTTTCACTTCATATTAAACTTGTAGATAGAAAACATACTTCTAGTGTTGAGAAAAAACAGACTATGATTTTATATTATATTATTCATCTAGTACAGTGGTAGTTAACCTGGTCCCTACTGCCCACTAGTGGGCATTCCAGCTTTCATGGTGGGTGGTAGCAGAGCAATCAAAGTATAAATAAAAAGATAGATTTAACTATATTAAGTTGTTTTATAAAACTTTATTCTGCCAAACTTAGCAAAAACTTGACATAAAATACTAGGTACGTAATTATTATTATATGCTTTAACTTGCTATAACTCTGCTTTATAAATTTTATAAAGAAAAGTTACTTTCCTACTTAATAAATCACCATTACTGTGGAACCAGTGGGTGGTTAGAAAATTTTACTACTAACAGAGATACAAAATTGGGCGGTAGGTATAAAAAGGTTTACTACCCCTGATCTAGAATAAGTAAAAGAAATCCTTCCATTACCTGAAGAAGAGGAATCTTATGACTGTCTAATACTGTTTGTGAATCTATGTTCTGAATAGATTTATTAGAAATCTCTTTTAAAAATGCAGGCTTAACCTTGTTTTACAATAGGTCACATTTTAAAACCAAAACAGAAAAATATCAGGTAAAGTAATACAGTAACAGAAACAACTCACTTTGCCCCAAGAATTTATAATATTTTACTGGAAGAAAATTCTGCTCAGACAGCAGAACTCATTATGCTCACTAGAGCTTATTAGCTAGATAAGAGTGGTACCATTTACAGGGATTGTAGATATGATTTAAGGGTATTCCCTGAAGTTGTAATGCTCTAGAAACAAAGAGGGTTCCCAGCATCAGAATGACCTTGATTAACAATGGTAAAGAAATGAAAGAAAATCAATGTTCTGTTTTCTAAGAAGGTGGCTATTATAGAAGTAGGAGCTCATGCAAAAGGCTACAGATTATGCCCTGTCACTCAACTGAGATCCTAGCCTTAAAAATACCTCAAAAAAATCCTTGAAGAGGTTCAAAGAATCTATTATAGAAAGCAGCATTCTCTGTGTAGTAGAGGGAAGCCTGACAGGTATGAATGCAGTAAGGGGGGTGAGTACTATGACAGACCAGCTGGTGGGGAATGTGTAGAGAGGCACCACATGGAGAAATGGTCAGTTCTTAAACAGTGATGGAGAGTACTCATGGATATGGAACATTTCTTTGAGCTTTTATATCTGAGTTTATTATTCATTTAACTTTTAAAACATTACTATAGTTGAATATTAAAACAAAAACAATAGCAAGTAGTGAGCATATTATGATTATAGTCCATCACTCGTCACTGTGGTATACAAAAGGCCAGCAGTGAGCGTTATTCACAGCTCATTAAGAACTCAGACACAGAACACCACCCTGAGGGTGATGCTTACCATCCTCACATGCTTCTCCCTTGCAATGGTGCTGTCATTCCTGACTTGGATCAAAGTCCACCAATTCTACCTGGTTTATTTCATTAGTCTTTTCTACTTCCTTCTCTTCAGGTAGGAGTTTTTCCAGCAAAGAATGTTTATCATGAGCAAAAGCCATTCTCAGGAAAGCTGACCTTAAATTCAATAATTAAGCAATCCTTTCCCCATGGTTTATGATCAATTGGCACGCCTCCCTTTAGCACACACTTCATATCTCCATGCTTGACAATCTGACCTGGTTGACAGGTGACGACTATAGGTTGGTTGTCAAGAGTAGATACTGGCCTTTGGAAGCCACACAGTACTTCAACCAGCTGTATGTCCATACACAGGAAAAGGCCTTCCCTCATTGAATGGAAACAGCATGGTCCTCCTGACCTGAAACAATGATAATATCTCCTATCTGCAGTCTTGGTTCTTGGTCTACTTCACTGTGGACTGTTATCTTCTGGCCATCCTTCATGCCTTCATCACTATGAACTTCTAGAATCTTATTCCCTCTAATTATCTTCCTTTCATTCCATTTTTGACATCTATCTTTAGGACCGGTCCGTTCCCCAGGCCCAGGCACTGCATGCAAACAGACTGAGTTTGCTGAACCATTCCAGGGTCTATTTGATGAATTCTTATTTGCATTCCAGGACCTCAGCAATGGGGACAGCACTCTACTGCTCCTTTCTCAGCAACATGACCTTCACAGTTGTTCACAAATCACATTCTTTTGCAAAAAGAGCTTTTCATAAGCTTGAGAAATCTGTTTCAACTTCTTCATTTGCATTCTTATCAGGGTCATACTTCAAGGCAAGATTTCTGTAATATTTTTCAAATCTTTCTGCGTGGCATTGGGTTTGACCCCCAAAACATCATAGCAAGTGGTTTCTCTCACTATTTTAAACAGGCAACCAGGCGGTTGAGGCCGGTGCTCCTCCAGCTCCAAAATCTGCTGCTCCTTCACCTCTCACTGAGAGACCAGGGTTTGCAACCTAATATTTTGCCACTTCATGAGCATACAATCTCAGTAAACGATTAAGCCTCTCTGAGACTCTATTTTCTCATCTGTATAGTGACAATAATAATAACTTCCCCATAAGATTATAATGAGAATTGGATTACACACTTAGAGTGCTTAGCACAGTGTCTGGTACAGGATAAACGCTCACTACATTTTTGATGCTATTATAGACCATAAAAGACATAAGAACTTTGAATTTAGACAAAGAGCAATTCAAACTTAAAGAATCTACTACCAATAGACTCTGTTACTTTAAGTAAGTCACTGTGCCAAACTTACTCTATTTCTGCAACTAAAAAATAGAAATATCATATCGATTGTTTATAAATAAGATTGTGAAGCACTATATAAATGTTAATGTATGTCATTCATTAAAATCAGTAGTTATGTCTATAATCCTGAAGAAGATAAGAATAATTAATATTTTGTATTAATAATGTGCCTTGCACTTGTGTGTTAATATGACAATTCAAAGAACAAGCATACAGCATTGAATCCACCCAAGTTTACAGATTTATTAAGACAAGAGGAAACAAATATTCTTTAACTGACAGGCAATTAGAAAAATTGGTCTTCCCTGAAGCATTGTAAAATTATTTTAAAATTGTAAATAGTAAGCCCTTGGTTAACCCTACTGACTAACTGCTCCATTAGAAGGTGGGTGGCACTAATGACCCATCTTCAGTGGGAGCTGATATTGTGGGTCTCTAGGCCACTTGAATAATTATGGCCATTCCTCCTCTATTCTCTGCCTAATTCACAGGAGGGATAAGAGCAGTTTAACATATATTTTACTGTTTGAATAATAGAGTTTTCCTAATAGATTATGTGGTTGTTCATCTTCTTAATATTTTAAGGATAATGTTAATTGAATTTTCTTTAAATTGTATTTCTTTCTTTGAAATACAGTCATATAGCAGTCATATAGTTTAGAATTTTAATGGTACAAAAGGGTATATACTGAGATGTCGCTGTCCTACCTGTGTCTGTGAACCACCCAGTTCCTGCAGGCAACCACTGTGTTTGGGGTACTCTTCCAGACATAATCTCATACTGATTTATGAACATCTCATTTAATCTAAGCAGACATCCGGCTCAGCCCCTTAACATCAAATTCAGTTATTTCCTAAAAGAGTCATTTTCTCCTGCTGGCCATTTGCTACAAATTGATTCACAATAGAAAAATTCAGTACCATTAAACTCCCATTCAAATGAACTTGATAAAATGTCACAATTGCTAGGATTAATTTACATAATATTTTTTTTCTTCATTTTTTTTTTTTCTGAAGCTGGAAACGGGGAGAGACAGTCAGACAGACTCCCGCATGCGCCCGACCGGGATCCACCCGGCACGCCCACCATGGGGCGACGCTCTGCCCACCAGGGGGCGATGCTCTGCCCATCCTGGGCGTCGCCATATTGCGACCAGAGCCACTCTAGCGCCTGGGGCAGAGGCCACAGAGCCATCCCCAGCGCCCGGGCCATCTTTGCTCCAATGGAGCCTTGGCTGCGGGAGGGGAAGAGAGAGACAGAGAGGAAAGTGCGGCGGAGGGGTGGAGAAGCAAATGGGCGCTTCTCCTGTGTGCCCTGGCTGGGAATCGAACCCGGGTCCTCCGCACGCTAGGCCGACGCTCTACCGCTGAGCCAACCGGCCAGGGCTTAATTTACATAATATTTTGAAGCAAATGAATTACTGCAATGTCAAGATGTCAAATTCTAAAAAAATAAATAAAAGTAAGATGCGTCTGCCAGTGAAAAAGATGGCTTTTCTACTAGGGAATTCTTTGTAGTTTAATCTTGTCATGCAGAAAATTGCAAGTTAGACATCAACAATATTTTCACAGTGCCCCTTCCTTTATCTGTACCTCTTTCTACATGTTTTGACCAACGACCTTGTTCTTAGCTCACCTCCTTTCTCCTGCCAACAACTGAGCTTTCAACCTTCTTAGAGCTGCCCATTGGGTCCATGAGTGTATGCCGCACTTCCCTGTCCTTCTCTGTCTGCAGCCCAGCATGTAATCAGTTACAGCATAAGGAATTCATTCCAAGATAGTCATGGTTGGATATACCCGTGTCTGGAAACAGTGTTTCTATGTGTACCTTTCCTCTCCATGCAATTGATTGAACTATATGATGTGACTTACTATTATAATGGGTCATTTGCTTGGATATAGGAACTGGTTCATTATACAGAAACTTAAGTTAAGCAGGTATTTATGGAATTTGGACTTTCCTTGATGATGCAGGACTGTCTTAGACTCATCTAGTCAAAATTATTTGGGATGTGATCATGAAGGAAGGTCAGTGGTCCATCCCCTAAGGAGTTCTACATTTAGGGCTCTGTGAATGGTGTTATAATGAAGACAGGGAAGGAATTCTGCTCAGAGTACGTGCTATGGGTCCATACAAACATGACTCTCTAATGAGGACTTTTCGGTATTTCTCAGTATTAATCCTATTTCACTAAGATTCTACAAGTCTTTACCTTATACTCAATTACATTACACACTTCATGCAAGTTCCCAGAGTTTTATTAGTTTTATTAATTTAGATGAAAAAAAAACATACTAACCAATAAAAACTATGGTTTTATTTTTTCATTATTAAGTTCTGTAACTAAGCAACCAGGAGTTTGATTAGATCTGCTGTTTGCTTGACACAACAGTTCTCCTTGCCCTTAGGCCTCCACCAACAAGGTTAGAGATTCCTGTGACAATGTCAAGCAGTTCGAGAATTATTGAATCATCTGTGTTAATATATTTTGACCCAGTGTGCTTCAGATCAAGTAATTTTTTACTTCCTGTTTTTTTTATAAAGTCATTTCGTTTTAAATGAGTGACCTGAACTACAGTCTCTTACTGGAACAGGCTTGTACATCATAGGTTGAAAACAAGCTTCTCTGGGCCCACCCTATCTTTGAGTGTAAGTGAAAACCAATTTCCAGAGGAATTCGGAATTGTATATAGAATGTGGGCATTTTAGTCTGGTATCTATTCTCAAGAAACGTTATCGGCCCTGGCCGGTTGGCTCAGCGGTAGAGCATCGGCCTAGCGTGCGGAGGACCCGGGTTCGATTCCCGGCCAGGGCACACAGGAGAAGCGCCCATTTGCTTCTCCACCCCTCCGCCGCGCTTTCCTCTCTGTCTCTCTCTTCCCCTCCCGCAGCCAAGGCTCCATGGGAGCAAAGATGGCCCGGGCGCTGGGGATGGCTCCTTGGCCTCTGCCCCAGGCGCTAGAGTGGCTCTGGTCGCAACATGGCGACGCCCAGGATGGGCAGAGCATCGCCCCCTGGTGGGCAGAGCATCGCCCCCTGGTGGGCGTGCCGGGTGGATCCCGGTCGGGCGCATGCGGGAGTCTGTCTGACTGTCTCTCCCCGTTTCCAGCTTCAGAAATGAAAAAAAAAAAAAAAAAAAGAAACGTTATCACTATAGGAAGGGATCTTGAAAACTGTGCAGTCAGAAATTCTTGGTTCAGGGCATTCAAATATTTCATAATTATGTTTTCTGCAGTGGTGTTGTTTGTTATACTGTGTTACTTATAAGGTGCTCACGTGAGAAGCTAAGGTATTGAGATAGTAATGAGAGAATTAACAGAGAGCTATTGATTTGTCTCCTCTACTTCCTGTAAAGGCACAATAACAGGAGAAAGGGCCTTGGAATAGGATTTAAGTTCTAAGTGGCTGAGGTTACTATTTGTCCCTGATTAGCATACATGCAAAAGATATAATATATAATTGTTTAGAAGGTGAGAAACGTCTCTTCACATTTAGTTAGGAGTATATTTTGCTATTTGACTCCCCCCAAACTTCATCTTAAATAACCTAATGTTGAAAAAAAATAGGAAAATGTCTCCTTTATTTTCCTACTATGATTTCAGATGGTTTATGTTGAAGTAATTCTTGTGAAAATTATGACTGACAGCTAATGACTCAGTGGAACAATCCACTTCTGATTCATGGGGAATCTTGCATAAGTCACTTGACTCAATTGCTTCTCTCATTTAGGAAATGTCACTATAAATGTCCCATAAGTGCTTGTGAAATTGTGGAATGCTCATATAAAAGGTGCCAGAAAATTACAAGGTTTGAGGACCTATTTTAAATATAGTTTTATAAACTTGAAGCAGATGTTTTAGTTTCATTTGTCGATCAATTTTGGATAAACTTTTTACATGTGTGTGTGTGTGGGGGGGGCTAGCTGCCTCTCCTCCAAATGAAACATGTCATTAAAAATTTTATTGTTTCTCTATGCTTCTGGTCATTAGGTTAAATAAAATGAATTGAAAGGTATGACCAGGCAGTGGCGCAGTGGACAGAGCATTGGACTGGGATGCTGAGGACCCAGGCTCGAGACCCCAAGGTTGCCAGCTTGAGGGTGGGCTCATCTGGTTTGACTAAAGCTCACCAGCTTGAGCCCAAGGCCGCTGGCTTGAGCAAGGGGTCACTCGGTCTGCTGAAGGCCCACAGTCAAGGCACATATGAGAAAGCAATCAATGAACAACTAAGGAACCACAACGAGGAATTGATGTTTCTCATCTTTCTTCGTTCCTGTCTGTCTGTCCCTCTCTCTGACTCTGTCTCTGCCACACACAAAAAAAAAGAATTGAAAGAAACAAACATTTAGTCTGGATTTAATTTAAATATTTTTTTACTAAGTTTAAAAATCTGCACAATATCCAGATCCTATCCTAAATTAAATTACTAATTAAGTCAGTTTCTTATTTTACTTTGGTTAAGTAGAATTAAGTCTGTCAGCAGCATACTTTTTTAAAATTTTTAAAATTAATTTTAATTTATTATTTGTACATGTATTCAAGTGTCCCACTGAGTATAACATCCTTAACCTTCACCCCTGTGTTCCCATGTATACCCCCTTTGCTGCTTCCTCCCCATTCCCTCTGGGATTTGCTGTCCTGTTATCTGTATCTCTGTGTTATATGTATATAATTTTACTAATCCCTTCACTTTCTCTGATTCTGTCCCCTTGTCCCCCTTCCCTCTGACAGCTGTCCTTCTGCTCCCTGTGACCCTGCTTCTCCCTCTATTCCGTTCTTGTGTTCACTTTGTTCATTAGATTTCACATATAAGTGAGATCATATGCTAGCAGCATACTTTTTTTAAGATTAACCAATGTCAGTCTCTTAAAATTACTTCTGTTAAACAGAATGCATAATGTAATATGTAAATAATATACTTTTATTAGAATAAATGATGACTTTTTATTTTATTTTACATGGAAAGGGAAAGAGAGAGGGAAGAAGAGAGATGAGAAACATCAACTTGTAGTTATGTCACTTTAGTTCTGGGTTCGGGAACCTATGGCCTGTGAGCCAGATGTGGCTCTTTTGATGGCTGCTCTGGCTTGCAGACAAATCTTTAATAAAAAAAATAATAACATTAAAAATATAAAACATTCTCATGTATTACAATCCATTCATTTCCTACCGCTCATGTGCATGGTTGCGGGTGACTGAAGCCAATCACAGCTGTACTCTGGGATAACACCAAATTTTTATTGGATAATGCGTAATGTACACGGGTTGTTGTATGGCTATCACAGAATTACATTTTAAAATATGTGGCGTTCATGGCTCTCTCAGCCAAACAGTTTCCCAACCCCTGCTTTAGTTGTTCATTGATTGCTTGTCAAACATGCCTTGACTGGGAGGCTTCAGCTGAGCCAGTGACCCCTTGCTCAAGCCAGTTAATTCCCTTGGGCTTTAGCCAGTGACCTCATTCTTAAGCTGACTAGCCTGCATTCAATCTGGCAAAGTTGGGGTTTCTAACCTGAGACCTCATCATCACAGGTTAATGCTCTATTCACTGCACCACCACTGGTCAGGCTGACTGACATTTTAAATATTAGACTTTACTTTATAGAACTGTTAAGATATCTAGAAAAATTGAGACCAAAGTTCAGAGAGTTCCCATATACCCCACATGTAGTTTCTCTTAATATGTTGCTCATAAAAACTAGGGGATCATAGAATTTGCAGATACTCTAGTACTTTCAGCCTTTTGTAACCTCTGAACTAAAAGTTGGTTTTGCATCTCACTTGCATAATTGAATAACTTTCTTTGACTTGTCGTTTGCTTTTCTGATGTTCTTGTTGAATAAAAAAAATTAAATGCTTCTTTCTTTATCACTTCATATTAATTTTAAAATATCGCCTAATTTTTGTGAGCAGTATATTATCTTACATTACTATGGTACATTTGTTAAAATTAATTAAGCAATTTTAATACATTATTATTGTCATTATTATTATTGATACATTACTTTAATTAAAATCTGTGTTTACTCAGACTTTTTAGTTTTGCCTAATGTCTTGTTTCTGTCCCAGGATCCCATTAAAATACATTACATTCTGTCATTTTACATCCTTATGCAGGGGTCGGGAACCTATGGCTCATGAGCCAGATGTGGCTCTTTTGATGGCTGCATCTGGCTCACAGACAAACCTTTAATAAAAAAAATAATAACGTGAGAGCCAAGGCTAGCAGCCATTCCACAAGCGGGCTCCTCCTGCAAGGGCGGGGCAAAAGCCCGGAAACAGGTGGAGACCCGCAGCTGAGCAAAGGTGCTTGCCAGCGCACTCAGGACCGAGCATAACACCACACATGGGGGTGGGGCAAAGGCCAAGGCAACCAAGGCTTGTGCAGCCGAGCACTGAGCACAGCCACTCCCGTGAAGGAGAGGTGGAAACCACAGCAACAGCCCCAGTGGGCAGGCATCGGCAATGCCCAAACCCAAAAGCCCTAGGCAGCAACAGAAGAGGGGGTGGCAGGCCTGCAGACAGACCATACCTAGGGAACAGAGGCCATACCAGTGGACTCCAGGGGCCAAAACCTTCCTTTACACAGAAAAAATGCGGAGGCAGAGAAATGCAACACAAATGAACCAAGAGAAATACCCAGAAAAGGACCTAAATGAATCAGATATAACCAAATTAGCAGATGCAGAGTTTAAAATAACAATTGTTAGGATGCTCAAAGATATTAGAACAACAATAGATGGTCATTACGAAAACCTAAATAAAGAGATAGCAAACATAAAAGAGGACATTGAAATAATAAAAAAGAATCAGTCAGTAATGACAAATACAATATCTGAAATAAAGACCACAATGGAAGGAATTAAAAGCAGGATGGATGAAGCTGAGAATCGAATCAGCGAGTTAGAGGACATGATAAATAAAGGCATGGAAGCAGAGCAGAAAAAAGAAAAGAGACTCAAAAAGTTTGAGGAAAGTCTTAGAGAGCTCAGTGACAACATGAAGAGAAATAACATCTGCATCATAGGGATTCCTGAAGAAGAAGAGAAAGAACAAGGGATAGAGACTTTGTTCCAGCTTATCATAGCTGAAAACTTCCCTCAATTAAGGCAGGAAAACATCTCACATGTTCAGGAAGCACAGAGAACTCCAATAAGGAGAAACCCAAAGAAATCAACACCAAGACACATCATAATTAAAACACCAAAGCTAAGTGATAAAGAGAAAATATTAAAAGCTGCTAGAGAAAAAAAGACTATCCCCTACAAAGGAGCCCTCATAAGGATGACTTCTGACTTCTCAACAGAAACACTTGAGGCCAGAAGGGAATGGCAAGAAATATTCAAAGTAATGCAGAACAAGAGCCTACAACCAAGATGACTTTATCTAGCAAGGCTATCATTTAAAATTGAAGGAGAAATAAAAAGCTTTAGAAACAAAAAAACCCTCAAGGAATTCACTACAACCAAACCAAGGCTGCAAGAAATGCTAAGGGACCTGTTGTAAACAGATCAAAGGAGAAAAACAATATAGCTAAAGAAGAATACAATTTTAAAGAATTAAGTGGCAATAAACAATTACATATCAATAATAACCTTAAATGTAGATGGATTAAATGATCCGATCAAAAGACATAGGGTAGCTGCATGGATAAGAAAACAG
Organism: Saccopteryx leptura; assembly: GCF_036850995.1. Taxonomy (NCBI): domain Eukaryota; kingdom Metazoa; phylum Chordata; class Mammalia; order Chiroptera; family Emballonuridae; genus Saccopteryx; species Saccopteryx leptura. The sequence goes on from NW_027095702.1 coordinate 2,349,574, forward strand.
GACCCATTCATATGCTGTGTACAAGAGACACACCTTAAATCAAAAGATGCACACAGACTGAAGATAAAAGGATGGAAAAAAATATTTCACGCAAATGGAAATGAAAAAAAAGCTGGGGTAGCAATACTTATATCAGACAAAATGGACTTTAAAACAAAGACGATAGTGAGAGATAAAGAAGGTCACTACATAATGATAAAGGGAGCAATCCAAAAGGATGATATAACAGTCATAAATATATATGCACCTAATATAGGAGCACCTAAATAAATAAAGCAGACTTTGATGGACTTAAAGGGCAAGATCAAAAGCAATAGTATAATAGTAGGGGATTTCAATACCCCATTAACATCATTAGATAGATCCTCAAGAAAGAAAATTAACAAAGAAAGAGCAGACTTAAAGGATATATTAGATCAACTCGATTTAATAGATATCTTCAGAACCTCTCACCCTAAAACAGCAGAATATACATTCTTTTCAAGTGCTCATGGTACATTCTCTAGAATAGACCACATGTTAGGGCCCAAAAGCGGTCTCAACAAATTTAAGAAGATTGAAATCATATTGAGCACTTTCTCTGATCACAATGGCATTAAACTAGAAATCAAGCACAACAGAAAAACTGAAAAATACTCAAACACTTGGAAACTAAATAGCATGTTATTAAATAACAAATGGGTAAACAATGAGATCAAAGAAGAAATTTAAACATTCCTAGAAAGAAACGATAATGAGCATACATCAACTCAAAATTTATGGGACATAGCAAAAGCAGTCCTGAGAGGGAAGTTTATAGCATTAATTATAGGCATACCTCAAGAAGCTAGAAAAAGCTCAAATAAACAACTTGACGCTACATCTAAAAGAACTAGAAAAAGAACAGCAAATAAAGCCCAGAGCTAGTAGAAGGAAGGAAATAATAAAGATCAGAGCAGAAATAAATGACATAGAGGCTAAAGAAACAATACAGAGGATCAATGAAACCAGGAGCTGGTTCTTTAAAAAGGTAAACAAGATTGATGAACCTTTGACCAAACTCACCAAGAAAAAAAGAGAGAGGACTCAAATAAATAAAATTAGAAACGAGAGTGGAGAAATAACAACTGACACAACAGAAATACAAAATATTGTAAGAAAATACTATGAAGAACTGTACATCAAAAAACTAGACAACCTAGATGAAATGGACAAATTCCTTGAAACATAATCTTCCAAAAATTAATCTGGAAGAATCAGAAAACCTAAACAGACCGATTACAACAAATGAGATTGAAAAAGTTATCAAAAAACTCCCAAAAAAGAAAAGTCCTGGGCCTGATGGCTTCACAAGTGAATTCTACCAAATATTCAAAGAAGAACTAACTCCTATCCTTCTCAAACTATTTCAAAAAATTCAAGAGGAAGGAAGACTTCCAAGCTCCTTTTATGAGGCGAGCATAATTCTGATTCCAAAACCAGGCAAAGACAACACACAAAAAGAAAATTATAGGCCAATATCCCTGAGGAATTTAGATGCAAAAATTCTCAACAAAATATTAGCAAACCAGGTCCAGCAATATATGAAAAAAATCATACACCATGATCAAATGGGATTTATTCTTGGGAGGCAAGACTGGTACAATATTCACAAATCGATCAATGTGATTCATCACATAAACAAAAGGAAAGAGAAAAACCACATGATAATTTCAATAGATAAAAGAAAGCATTTGATAAAATCCAGCACCCATTCATGATCAAAACTCTCAGCAAAGTGGGAATACAGGGAACATACCTCAACATGATGAAGGCCATCTATGACAAACCCACAGCCAATATCATACTCAATGGGCAAAAATTAAAAGCAATCACCTTAAAATCAGGAACAAGGCAGGGGTGCCCCCTTTCACCACTCTTATTCAACATAGTCCTGGAAGTCCTAGCCACAGCAATCAGACAAGAAGAAGAAATAAAAGGCATCCAAATTGGAAAAGAAGAAGTAAAACTATCATCATTTGCAGATGATATGATATTGTATATAGAAAATCCTAAAGTCGCAGTCAAAAAACTACTAGACCTGCTAAATGAATTCAGGAAGGTGGCAGGATATAAAATCAATACTCAGAAATCAGAGGCATTTTTATACACTAATAATGAACTGTCAGAAAGAGAAATTAAGAAAGCAATCCCTTTTACCATTGCAACCAAAAAAATAAAGTACCTAGGAATAAATTTAACCAGGGAGATTAAAGACTTGTACTCGGAAAATTATAAAACATTGATAAAAGAAATCAAGGAAGATACAAACAAGTGAAGGCAGATACCGTGCTCATGGTTAGGAAGAATAAACATCATTAAAATATCTATGTTACCCAAAGCAATTTATAAATTCAATGCAATAATGATTAATATACCAATGACTTACTTCAAAGATCTAGAACACATATTCCAAAAATTTATATGGAACCAAAAGAGAACACGAATAGTCTCAGCAATCTTGAAAAGGAAGAATAAAGCGGAGGTATCACACTTCCGGATATCAAGTTATATTATAAGGCCATTGTACTCAAAACAGCCTGGTACTGGCATAAGAACAGGCATATAGATCAATGGAACAGAACTGAGAACCCAGAAATAAACCCACACTTTTATGGACAACTGATATTTGACAAAGGAGGTAAGAGCATACATTGAAGCAAAGCAGCCTCTTCAACAAATGGTGTTGGGAAAATTGGACAGCTACCTGCAAAAAAATGAAACTAGACCACCAACTTATACCATTCACAAAAATAAACTCAAAATGGATAAAAGACTTAAATGTAAGCTGTGAAACCATATGCATCTTAGAAGAAAACATAGGCAGTAAGCTCTCTGACATCTCTCTCAGCCATATATTTACTGATTTGTCTCCACAGGCAAGTGAAATAAAAGACAGGATAAACAAATGGGACTTTATCAAACTAAAAAGCTTCTGCACAGCTAAAGACAATAAGAACATAATAAAAAGACAAACTACACAATGGGAGAATATATTTGACAATGCGTCTGATAAGGGGTTAATAACCAAAATTTATAAAGAACTTGTAAAACTTAATACCAGGAAGACAAACAATCCAATCAAAAAATGGGCAAAAGAAATCAATAGACACTTCTCCAAAGAAGACACACAGATGGCCAATAGGCATATGAAAAAATGCTCAACATCACTAATTATTAGAGAAACGCAAATTAAAACCACAATGAGATATCACCTTACACCAGTAAGAATGGCGCTCATCAATAAAACAACACAGAATAAGTGCTGGCTAGGATATGGAGAAAAGGGAACCCTCCTTCACTGCTGGTAGGAATGCAGACTGGTGCAGCCACTGTGGAAAACAGTATGGAGATTCCTCAAAAAATTAAAAATCGAACTGCCTTTTGACCCAGCTATCCCACTTTTAGGAATATACCTCAAGAACCCATAGCACTGTTTGAAAAGAAGAAATGCACCCCCCATGTTTATGGCAGCATTGTTTACAATAGCAAAGATCTGGAAACAACCCAAGTGTCCATCAGAGGACGAGTGGATTAAAAAGCTTTGGTATATATATACTATGGAATACTACTCAGCCATAAGAAATGATGACATCGGATCTTTTACAACAACATGGATGGACCTTAATAACATTATACTGAGCGAAATAAGTAAATCAGAAAAAACTAGGAACTATATGATTTCATACATAGGTGGGACATAAAAATGAGACTGAAGAGACATGGACAACAGTGTTGGGGTTACAGGGTGGGGGGGAGGAGAGGAAGGGGGTTAGGGGAGGGGAGGGGCACAAAGAAAACCAGTTAGAAGGTGACGGAAGACCATTTTATCAATGTCACTCTATCAAAATTAATCAAAAAAAATAAAAAAAATAATAATGTTAAAAATATAAAACATTCTCATGTATTACAATCCATTCATTTCCTACCGCTCATGTTCATGGTTGCGGGTGGCTGGAGCCAATCACAGCTGTCCTCCGGGACAACACCAAATTTTTATTGGATAATGCATAATGTACATGGGTTGTTGTATGGCTCTCATGGAATTACATTTTAAAATATGTGGTGTTCATGGCTCTCTCAGCCAAAAACTTTCCTGACCCCTGTCCTTATGTTTCTCTTGGCTATGACACTTTCTCAGATATTGCCTTATTTTTGATGAATAACAGTGTGAGGACTTCAGATCAAGTAGTTTGAAAGCTGTTCCCTGTTGGGCTTTGTATGAAATTTTTCTCATAATTAGACTGGAGCTGTGGGGTTTTAGGCAAAGATTGCAGAGGTAAGATAGCATCTTTATCACATCCTATTAAGGCTGCTTATATATATTTGATTTATTTACTGTTAATGTTGACCTTGATCTCCTGGCCAATGTAGTGTTTCCCATGTTTCTCTACTGTTATTCTTCTCCCCTTTCCCATATGTACTCTTTGGAAGTAAGTCACTGTGCACAAGCCACACTTAAAGAGCTAAGAGCTCCCGTAACTCCTTAAGTTGGGAGTTATGCTCCCTCCCTTTGAGGGTAGAGTATCTATATAAGTTGATTGTTAATTGTTTTGCCCAAGAGATTTGCCTCTTCTTCCCCATTTATTTATTTACTCAATCACTGTTTATATGAGTATGGACTCGTGGATTTTTTACTTTATATGTTGGTTTATAATTTTATATTACTTTATTGTGTGGCTTAACGTGTCCCAGCTTTGACCATTGGGAATTCTCTCAGTTGATTCCTATATGACTTTGAAAGGACACACCATTGCTGGTTTTGGTTTGTTTTAGCACTTCTTTAGTTTCTGGTGCTATGAGATGCTCCAGGCTCATCTGGGCATAGCTGACAACTTGTAAAAAATTATAACTTCTTGTTAATTGACAATTTTAATAAACTCTTATTTATCTCTCAAACTGTTAGAGAATGCAAATAACTATTTTTTGGCACTTTATATTATAAAAGATAATCATGACATTAATATGAATTCTATTTTGTTTCTATAATTTTCTAGCTGCAATATAACACAATTAGAAATTTTGGTGATGTTTAACACGGGGTAAACCTCAAAATTTTTCTTAATTGAGTAAAGATTTAAACATGTTAGGTATAATTTCAATACTGTATATAATCTAGTTTTAAAAAATGAACAATTCAAATGTCAAATATAAAACACTTAAATGTCCAACCATCACAGATAATTCGAATTTTACTTAAGGAAGCTGAATAATTTGTTTATAAGAATGTGGGTAATTTGAGTGTTTGTTAGGATATAAGTCACATTCATAACTTAAAAGCAGATAACATTAAGGTTCTCCCAAATCACAAGATTGATAATAAATGTACTGTATGAATATTAGCAAAACTATGTAGTAAAGTACCTGATACACTTGTTTAAACCTTAATATTCAGGCTAAAGAGGACCAGATATGAAGATGAAGTCTTGTGGCACATGCTAGCCTAGAGGTGTTTTATTTTCTCCAGGATTCCTTCCATTCCTCTGAAGGCTGAGTGTAGACTGGAAAGTTCCCTTTGATGTTCAGATATGAAAGATTACAAGAGATTGCTGAGTCCCTGGGTGTCTCTGGATGAGGCTGAGAGCAATTCTGCTGCTGTTTCCTGGTAGTAAGACAATGGAAGGATTCACCACTTTATGCTTTAATGGCTGGTTAAAAAAAAAAAAAAGCAGAAACCCCAAGGGTTATCATGGCTCTGTAATTATCATAAGTCAATTTACAAGGACTGCTGGAGTCTCACACACTGCTCAGCCTTCTTGGGGGCTGGTCCCCACAGATGACCTGCAAAGGCTACTGGGTTGCAGTAGCTAAAAGCAAACTAATGAACAGATGGCTCTGTCCTATGACAGATAAGGATTTTCTTTTTTCTCCTCCAAAACATTTCTTGTTGATGGGATAAATAACAACCCTATTTTATACCCAATTTTCACTTTCAAAAAGGAAGATATGGTCATTAGATAAATAGGTGGTATATATTTAAAAACAGGAAGCATAAAATTAGTTGACTTCTCTGTTTTTGTCTTACATAGGATAATGATTATTGTTATATACAGTATTATATAATATTCTTACCCCATACATGTGTTTTGCAGTTATGAAGTATTATGGGCATTATGCAATTTAAATTCCCCAATAACCCAGCAGGGAAGTGGAATGAATACCTTACTTTAATACAGATTAGGAAACAGAGAAGCTCAGATTAATAAAACATTTTCACAGAAAAGATTGTCAGAACTGAATTTTCAAGCCTTGTTTTGGTGTATAAATTCAGTACTCTTTCTATAATTTATACCAACATTTCACACAGTTTGGTGATTTCAGGTAGTAAATATATTAGTATTTTATTAATAGTCAAATATATAAAAATATAAATGGCACAACAAGTTTATGATATCATGGATATATTATTTTAGCATGAGATTAAACTAGGTATTAAATATAAAAATGAGTCAATATAACTAAAAATATTAATTAAGTATTGAAATGGGTGGTGTGTGAACATGAAAGAAATCATGAATTTGAGTGACTAAACTATACGCTGCCAAGATCTTAAAAGTAATCAGGACATTCTTAGAGGAAATCAAGCAAGACACCGAAAACAAAACAAAACAAAAGAATAGAGAGAAAAGTAATATATTTCTAAAATAGGTTAAATTTTGTAATGACTTAAAGAACTATGGTAGTCTGTATTTGCCTGACCACATTAATAAGATGTGGTTATATAATAATCGTGAAATTTTTAATGTAAAAAATGTTATGTAAGTGCTGAAGATTTTAAAATATTTTATCTCTCTTGTGGAATCCTGGTAATTTCAGTTGTAGTAATAATTTATATTTTTTCTTACACTTTCACTATAACTAAATTAAGTGTCATATGAAAGCCTCAACCAGTCAAATTTAACACTCTTAATAAGAAGTAAGATTGTTTTTCCTTAAGCAAAGGAAATTGAATTCTAATTTGGGAAGTAAAAAGCTTCAGGCAAGTAGAATGAACAGACTTGGATTTTGAGTTTCTGAAATGGAAAGGCAGTAAGTTGTCCCACAAAATGCATTAGGTCAAGAGTTTACCTGTCTTGGGGGTTAGACTTAGTTTTGGCACACCCTAGCTATGTGACTTTAGGCAAATGATCTTTAAAAAAATCTCTCCAAGTCAAAACTTCATTTTAAATAATTTTTTTCCATCTTATAAAGCAGTTTTCAAAAATAATGAATTTGGGGTGTCAGCTCTATTTGATTCATGAGAACATGTGAGAATGAGGACTTTTCCCCAGCAATTCTCTTGTGTAGGCCCCAAATCCTTTTGGTGTATTCCTTTGGTCTCATTGTTAAACAGGAAAAAAGTATGAAAGGAGATAGTGAGGCTGACGCCTGCATGCACCCTGACCAGGAGCCACCTAGCAACCCCATCAAGGGCCAGTGTTCTAGTACCAAGATATTTTAGCATCTAAGGCTGATGCGCTCCAACGGAGCTATGTTCAGCACCTGCAACCATACTCAAACCACTCGAGCCACTGATTGTGGGAGGGGAAGAGGAAGAGAATGGGGAGGTGGAGGGGGGTGGTGAAGCAGCTTGCTTTTCCTGTGTGCTCTGACCGGGAATCAAACCAAGGGCATCTGAGATTTCATAACTTTTTTTATAAAATGAGGTCTGCACAGTGAGAAGAGCTAGAATGCAAAAGAGCAAAGCACAATACTTGCATTGGAACACATCTGAACTACTCACGTAGACACTTACCTGGGTAAGGTTCATACCTGTTTCACCTAAAACCCCTGGAAGAGAGGACACTCAGAAAGAGATTACACCTGGAAATTCTATGTAGCTTTGAAAACACCTTCCTAGTACAATTTAGACCAGGGGTCAGGAAACTTTTTGGCTGAGAGAGCCATGAATGCCACATATTTTAAAATGTAATTCCATGAGAGCCATACAACGACCCGTGTACTTTACGCATTATCCAATAAAAATTTGGTGTTGTCCTGGAGGATAGCTGTGATTGTCTCCAGCCACCCACAGCTATGAACATGAGCGGTAGGAAATGAATGGATTGTAATACATGAGAATGATTTATATTTTTGTTTTTGTTTTTTTTTTCATTTTTCTGAAGCTGGAAACAGGGAGAGACAGTCAGACAGACTCCCGCATGCGCCCGACCGGGATCCACCCGGCACGCCCACCAGGGGTGACGCTCTGCCCACCAGGGGGCGATGCTCTGCCCATCCTGGGCGTCGCCATGTTGCGACCAGAGCCACTCTAGCACCTGAGGCAGAGGCCACAGAGCCATCCCCAGCGCCCGGGCCATTTTTGCTCCAATGGAGACTCGGCTGCGGGAGGGGAAGAGAGAGACAGAGAGGAAAGCGCAGCAGAGGGGTCGAGAAGCAAATGGGCGCTTCTCCTGTGTGCCCTGGCCGGGAATCGAACCCGGGTCCTCCGCACGCTAGGCCGACGCTCTACCGCTGAGCCAACCAGCCAGGGCGAGAATGATTTATATTTTTAACGTTATTTTTTTTTTAATTTTTTTGGTAATTTATTCATTTTAGAGAGGAGAGGGAGAGACAGAGAGAGAGAAGGGGGGAGGAGCTGGAAGCATCAACTCCCATATGTGCTTTGACCAGGCAAGTCCAGGGTTTCGAACCGGCGACCTCAGCATTTCCAGGTCGACACTTTATCCACTGCGCCACCACAGGTCAGGCCGTTATTATTTTTTTATTAGAGATTTGTCTGAGAGCCAGATGCAGCCATCAAAAGAGCCACATCTGGCTCACGAGCCATAGGTTCCCGACCCCTGATTTAGACTATTCTTCCTTGTACTGGGCAAGGGTCATGCCAGAGCCCTCCATCTGTGGCAGAGCCTGCAGCACAACACAGAAGGAAGTCACTAGGTGGTACAAGGACATGAGGGCTGATGGGAGCAAACACCCTCTCCTGCCTTCCCCATACCCAGGCTTTAAAGTAATTCTCCCATTTATCCATCGACACCCATCTTAAATTTAGAAACTGTTATTATTTATTTTACTGAAGTATTTGGATTGTTTGCACTGACTGATCAAGATATTTCATTCATCTTCTATTTATGCAACATTAGTTTCAAAAAATAAAACTCACCCTAATTAAGAAAGAGTAAAGAAGACTGCTATACAGATACTTAATGAGCTTAGAACTGGAACTCTAGCTCTGTCTCTTTCTCTCATGGGTCACACTTTCTACTTTCTTCTGTTTTTCTGCTCATTGTCTGCCTGGTGGGTAACTTCAGCTTATAGAGCCTGCTGCTTTTTAACTTCAGTTTGCATATGACTCACATCTGCTTCACTATTATGGTAGGTGCTGAAAATATGCGAGTGAGTAAGATGGCCCTCATCCCTCATGCAACTCACAGTGTGGCTAAAGAGAGGGAGAGAGAGAGGAAAAGAGAGATAGGAAGAGGGAGAGGGAGAGAATACACTATGAAACAAAGATATGAGATGCAATGAGAGCACACATTACATCACTGTGAAATAAACTGGATCATGATTCATAAGTAAGTCATGAAATCAGTGTAACGGCTTAAGACCAGTATTTTTTTGGGGTGGGAGGGGGCCCAGTATTTTTAACAAAAGAAACAGAAATCACAGTAAGGAAAAGCATTTTTTTGTGAAACTTTATTTCAGTTTATATTATCATTAAACAAACAGACAAAAAATCCAGCTCCTAGAACAAAAGTATATAATAAACAAGAAAAGTTAGTGAACTAGAGGGTGAATATATTAGAAGGTGAAAAAACTGAAAAACTATATGCTAAAGGAGCATATAAAATGTCAGAGGTAGGGGTCTTTTGGGTAAAGCCCTCAAAATATTGAGGGAGTGAGCCATATGGATATTTGGAGGAACATTGCAGGAGAATGAATAGCCAGTTCAAAGGCCCTGAGTGTGCCTGGCCTGTATGAGTTTGAAGAAAAGCAAGGCCAATGTGACTGAAGGGGAGTGAATGGGAAGCATAGCAGGAGATAAGAGGAGAGGGTGGATGGGGGTTCTGGGTCATGCAAGACCTTTTGTTTGACTGTGAGTGAGATGGGAAGTCACTGGACGATGTTGAGCAGAAGAGTAACATGATCTAACTGATGTTGTATAGGCTCTCACTGGCTGCCAGATTGAGAAGGGTTTTAAAGGAGGAAAAGGTAAAGCCAGAACACCAGAATGTAAACTTCAGCAGGTCAAGAATTTTTTACTGTTTTGTTAACCTTGTATCTTCAGTGCTTATAGCAGTGACTGGCACATAGAGATAATTATTTATTCAAGAATAAATATTGTCTCTATGTGCACCAGATAATGATATGAAATATATTTCTTACTTTGTGTCAAGGGCATAAGGATTGATAGCCTCTTTTTTAGAGGTAACTGACCCAGTCTTGGGTTTCAGGCAAAAAATTTCTAGGAATTGACATTTGGGCTGAGTTCTAAAAAACAGAAAGAGGATTTTTGGGATGAAGAAAAATTTTCAGGAATGGTCAATTTGGGAATCGTTAGCACACAGATAGTATTGGAAGCTTTCTGTGGGTGTTTCTGTGTAGAGCAAAATCAAAGCCAGTACAAACCACTTCCTCTTTCGGTTTCTTATTTTTTATAATCCATTTCCTGTACATAGTAGTCATAAATATATATATATATGTATATATAGTAGTCATATATATATATCTTTAAGACAGCCTCCTGTATGATATCATAAAAATAGAGTGAGAAACATCGATTTATTCTTCCTCTTATTTACACATTCATTTGTTGATTCTTGTATGTGCCCTAATCTTGATCCAACTGGCAACTTTGGCATATCGGGATAATGCTCAACTGACCTACCCAGCCAGGGTGCTTGTATATTTTCTTTATCCCAACATTTCAACTCATTCATGGCTTATTATTTGACCATCTGTCTTCTCTCTACCTCATGACCTTGCTAATTTTTCTCCAGAGTTAAATTGGAAGGCACAAAGATGGACATAACTAGGATAGTGGTTCTGGGAATAACATTGGATAGAGAGAATAGGTGTGAAGATTAGCTTTTAATTAGCTCTTCACTCCAGGCATGTTAGACAATGTACAATTCTCTTACCTTTTAAACATACTGTTCCTGCTGCTTGAAAAAGCTGTAGAAAATCACCATTCTCTTTTCCCACAATACCCTTCGTATACCTCTAGCATAATATCTATAATTCCTTATTGTAATTATCTGTTTACTTTGTCATGACTATATATAATAAGATTTTCAACATGAAGAGAATAAATGAAGACATTAGTCAAAATTTATTTACATTTATTTTATACTAGAACACCCATTATTTCACTTATATCATAATTTGTTGAGTACCTGGACCAATTAATAGGAAAGGCACAGGTAAATAGATTGTAAGAATGAGAAGTCCTTCTTCTTTACCCATGGGTACATCCCAAACTATTACAGCTAGGGAAAAAGTGCTCACAATGCTTCAATTCTTTATATTAGACAAAAGGACATTTTAAACTTCTGAGAAGAACATAGAGGAAAAAGCAAAACTAACAAGAATAGTAGTGGCTAAGTGTTATCCTGCACCTAAAGTTCTTAAGATAGCTTGGCCAACCAGAGTTGATCATAGTGGTACCTCTGGTATACCACACAGGCAGACCTTGTGTGACACACTCCTAAGGACAAGGAAATGGTTCCTCAGTGTTTTATAAAATTGGTAAAATAATGAATACCTGCCTGGCATATTATCTCATTCCTTGATGTATTTCCTACAGTAATGAAGCAGTCAGCCCTAACGTTTTTTGAAAATGTAGAATAGTCTGAGATAAAAACTATATCTTAAATAACTTTACACAGCAAGAACAAAGAAAAGAATGAACAGTTCTTTTTAAAATTTTGTTAACTTCTTAACTTTGATTTTTATATTTCAAAAGTTTTACACCAATTAGAAAGAAAGCATGCAAAGTATTACATGATGTTCAGCACCTTGCATGGTACACTGGAGATGAAACAGATCAAAACAAAACAAAAACTCCACTGCATGACCCAGGCTATACCTTCTAGGAATGAACAATATATTCATTTTGATAGTAACATAAAAGACTGAGGATTTGTATTTTTCTCTCTGTCATCTTCAGCATGTTAGTTCTTGCTCTGAGGCTTGTCCCTTATGACCACAAGATGATATAATATGGTATGTCATCAAGTTGAAGAAGGGGAGTCATTTTCTTCCATAGGTCTATTATTATCAGCTAGGAGAGACTTCTGCTGGAAAGCTCCTAGTAGGCTGCTTGCCATGTCTCTGGCCAAAATAGCTTCACATGCCCAAGCCTAAACCAGTCATTGGCAAGGGGAATGGAATGGCAATAATTGGCACTGCTGCAGATTATTAAGGTTTGAGGAGAGGTTCATCTTCACTAAAATCACAGGGCTACTCTAGACCTGAAGAAGTAGGAGTTCTTTCATCAAGGATCAAATCTGGTGGATGGGCTGTATAGAAAAGTGGTTATAGAAAAACGTAGGCTAGAGAATCAATAGTGTCTGTTACACAAGTTACAGAAAGAGCAACAAGACACACAAGCGTAGAAAGTCTGGGCCATGTAATGAAAGGGCAAATAGCCCACTTACATTATTCATTCTGAGAGATTTATCATGCAGCTTCCTGGTTTGGCAAGTAGAATATGGGCTTTCAAATCAGACAGGCATAGTCATTTAGTGGTGACATTATATTAGAGAAATTAAGCTCTCTGTAATTGAGCTTCTTATATAAGAATAATGGTGCCTACCATTGTTAATGAGAGCTATTACGGTTAAATTCTATGATGGACATAAATTGCTAGGACACTACAAGTATTTGATAATATGTTCTTTTCCCATTTATTAAACTTACAATAATTCATAATGATGATTCCAAGACATCAATAAAGTGTTAAATTTTATTCCATATTTTCTTTTTAGAAGCAGATATTTTATAGGTACCAAAAATATCATTTTGTCAAGTCTGATTAAATTAAGAAATTCTAGGTTCATAAAAATACAAAGGCTTAGTTATCCAGATATTCAGAATGGTTAATTAATAATAACTGCCAATATTTGAGGGGACTAGTTCTGTATATAGTATATACATTTTCTCATTCATTGGTTTTAACTGGGAGTGGGAGTGTGCTATTGGTATCAATGGGTAAAGATTAGGGATATTGCTAAACATTCTACAATGTACAGGACAGCTCCACACAACTAAATATCTCAAATTTTACAATGATGCTGTGGGTAGGTATTATTAATCTTAGTTTATAAATGAGGATATTGACATTCTAAGAGGTTGAGAAGCCCAAGATCATATAGCTAGTAAGTAGAGTACTTGATTTTATCTGATCCAAAAGATCATACCTTTCCAATGATAGTGCATTGCCTCAATAGTGTGAGAGTATGTCAGTAATAGTGTCATTCAAGATTTATAAGATCCGCTTATAATGTCTATAAAAGAGGTATAAGGTTGTGAGAAATAAGTCACTTAAAAATGTTTAAGTCCTTTATGGTTGGAAAACACTATTGAAAGATGTTAGAAAACATTTAAATAAATTAAACCAAATGAAATATATAATGTTCACGAATTGTTAATTTAATGTATTGTTTGAGAATATTTAATGCTTCTATAAAAGACATTAATGAAATTCTTTAAATGTGTTATGTATAGATAAGGACTTAGTATAAAGCACATATATGTGCTAAATAGAAAAGGAAGGTAGGACCAACAGGTATTTAATATTCATGAGGCAAAAATAACTCCCTAAATATTCATTAATACTAAACATGCAAGAGGCACTTAATATTCAAGATATACTAAGCATACATAGTATATAAAAGCATTCGGAGGAGAGTCCAAGATGGCGATGGAGTAGGTGGATGTTCCAACTGCCACTTCCCAGGACCAAATTGGATTACAACTTAATTTAAGAACAATCGTCTTGAAAAACCAACTTTGGACTAAACTAAGAGGAATCTATAACCAGGGATCACAGAAGAAGCCACACCGAGACTGGTAAGGACAGAGATGTGGAAAGGGCTGCCTGCTCCCAGGAGTGAGGGGCAGCTGAGTGTCCAGAGGAACTCTCACTGGGGGAGGTTAGCCCTCAGAGATGTGGGTGCGTAGCCCCAGGCTCAGAGCCACAGCCTAGAGCCCCAGAGAAGAGGCACCCAGATAGCATTTGGAGGTGAAAAGAGCAGGATTTCTGTCTGTGAGAAAGAGACCGAGCTTTCTGAGATGCAGACTCTGTCTTAAAGGGCCCACATAGAAAATCTTGTTCACAGCCACTTACCCGGGGCTTCAGGGAAGAGAGAGCTGAGGGGACAAGAGTTGCATGTAAAGTTGGAAGCCCAGAGAGAAACACTGGGGTGGATGGCCAACGGAACCCCTGTGCTGAGTCATTCTCCAGTACTGCAGTCGCCATCTTTCTTGGGTGGAGCATCCCCTCTGTGCGGCACCAGCCTGGGGAGAAGCAACTGCTCCACCCTCAGGAGTCTCTCCTGCTCCCGTCATGGCAACAGGTCATTCTGAGAGACCAGGAAGCAGGGGCCATGTCAGTGACTCAGTTTTCTGGTGCTGAGACAAGAGTGTTCTCCCACATGCTCCCGACTCTAGGATTGGTGCTTCCACTTCAGGGCAGACTCAGTGGAAACTGTCCAGAGTGTGGGGAGACCACACATCTGGGTCTCAGAGGCCAAACCCACCAGAATCCTGGGGCCACAGCTGCCCCAGTGGAGCCCAAGCTCTTTGTGGATCGGGCATCCCTGATTCGACTTCCCCCTGCAGTGGGACACTCCTGCTTATCAGCAGGCTGGCAGCCTCTTCGAGACTACTCTTGAGGTGGCTATGAGGATGTCACTAATCAGTGCTGACACTAACTGCCACCGGAGGCAAAGCACGAGACCAACACACAGAGTTAGTTGCAAGAATCACACAGACAGTTTATTACTCACAAATCCTTTTGGCGCGCCTGGGTACAGCTTAAGGGGGCCCCGTCGGCCTGCTCCTCTCAGCTGTTTTTGGTCAGAGCTCAGAATGGCGTGGAGACAGTTCACGTTCATGTTGGAGTCTGGGCAACTACTGTAGCAGGGGGTCCCTCAGCTTTAGTACCTTTTTTGACCAACATCTTCTAAGACGTGTCAATCTACAGGTTTATCACTCAAACCACCTTTTTGGGAGTTCCTCGCAGGGAACCCCTTTTATGTTAATCTACTTGAAATGTTACATCAAACCACTTTTAAAGATGTTCCTAGGGAAGCTTCTTATTTATGTTAACTTACAAAGTTATGACATCAAGCCAGTTCTTATCTATGTATAACTTCACACCCACACTAACTGGGCCCGGCTCGAAAGTCAGAGTCTGTTTATCACATCTGCACACAGTATATTAATTCCTATCCAGATGGCATAACTTTATTTAATTTCTTTAATTAATTTTAATATTATATCTTAATTACTTTTATATCTTTTCCATATTTTTTATTTCTATATATTTAATTACTATAACATTATATTACTACAACAACACACTACTGAGGTTTATGAAAAATGTCTGGACAGACTGATACCTGGGGCAGAGGGTGGGGTCACCCCCTCCACCCTTCCTAATCCCTGAATTGCTTCAGGCTCTAGACCAGGGGTCAGGAAACTTTTTGGCTGAGAGAGCCATGAATGCCATATATTTTAAAATATAATTCCGTGAGAGCCATACAATGACCCATGTATGTTACGCATTGTCCAATAATAATTTGGTGTTGTCCTGGAGGACAGCTGTGATTGGCTCCAGCCATCGGCAACCATGAACATGAGCAGTAGGAAATAAATGGATTGTAATACATGAGAATGTTTTATATTTTTAACGTTATTATTTTTATTAAAGATTTGTCTGCAAGCCAGATGCAGCCATCAAAAGAGCCACATCTGGCTCGCAAGCCATAGATTCCCAACCCCTGCTCTAGACTCTAGCAGAAGTTTCTTTCCGCAGCTGAGTTCAACAAGCAGCCAGCAGACAGAGGCTACAGGAGGTGGGACTCAGGGAAACATGGCCTATTTTTTTTTAAATAATTTTATTTTTTTAATGGAGTGACATCAATAAATCAGGATACATATATTCAAAGATAACAAGTCCAGGTTATCTTGTCGTTCAATTATGTTGCATACCCGTCACCCAAAGTCAGATTGTCCTCTGTCACCTTCTATCTAGTTTTCTTTGTGCCCCTCCCCCTCCCCCTTTCCCTCTCCCTTTCTCCCCTCTCCCCGGTAACCACCACACTCTTATCAATGTCTCTTAGTTTCACTTTTATGTCCCACCTACGTATGGAATAATGCAGTTCCTGGTTTTTTCTGATTTACTTATTTCGCTTCGTATCATGTTATCAAGATCCCACCATTTTGCTGTAAATGTTCCGATGTCATCATTTCTTATGGCTGAGTAGTATTCCATAGTGTATATGTGCCACATCTTCTTTATCCAGTCATCTATTGACGGGCTTTTTGGTTGTTTCCATGTCCTGACCACTGTGAACAATGCTGCAATAAACATGGGGCTGCATGTGTCTTTACGTATCAATGTTTCTGAGTTTTTGGGGTATATACCCAGTAGAGGGATTGCTGGGTCATAAGGTAGTTCTATTTTCAGTTTTTTGAGGAACCACCATACTTTCTTCCATAATGGTTGTACTACTTTACATTCCCACCAACAGTGGATGAGGGTTCCTTTTTCTCCACAGCCTCTCCAACATTTGCTATTACCTGTCTTGCTAATAATAGCTAATCTAACAGGTGTGAGGTGGAATCTCATTGCAGTTTTGATTTGCATTTCTCTAATAGCTAAAGAAGATGAGCATCTTTTCATATATCTGTTGGCCATTTGTATTTCTTCCTGGGAGAAGTGTCTGTTCACATGCTCTTCCCATTTTTTTATTGGATTGTTTGTTTGTTTGTTGTTGAGTTTTATGAGTTCTTTGTATATTTTGGATATTAGGCCCTTATCTGAGCTGTTGTTTGAAAATATCATTTCCCATTTAGTTGGCTTTCTGTTTATTTTGTTATCAGTTTCTCTTGCTGAGCAAAAACTTCTTAGTCTGATGTAGTCCCATTCATTAATTTTTGCCTTCACTTCTCTTGCCTGTGGAGTCAAATTCATAAAATGCTCTTTAAAACCCAGGTTCATGAGTTGAGTACCTATGTCTTCTTCTATGTACTTAATTGTTTCAGGTCTTATGTTTAGATCTTTGATCCATTTTGAGTTAATTTTAGTACAGGGGGATAAACTGTAGTCCAGTTTCATTCTTTTGCATGTGGCTTTCCAGTTTTCCCAGCACCATTTATTGAAGAGGCTTTCTTTTCTCGATTGAGTGTTGTTGGCCCCTTTATCAAAAATTATTTGACTATATATATGTGGTTTTATTTCTGGACTTTCTATTCTGTTCCATTGGTCTGAGTGTCTATTTTTCTGCCAATACCATGCTGTTTTGATTGTCGTGGCCCTATAATAGAGTTTGAAGTCAGGTATTGTAATGCCCCCAGCTTCATTCTTTTTCTTTAGGATTGCTTTGGCTATTCGGGGTTTTTTATAGTTCCATATAAATCTGATGATTTTTTGCTCCATTTCTTTAAAAAATGTCATTCGAAGTTTGATGGGAATTACATTAAATTTGTATATTGCTTTGGGTAATATATCCATCTTGATTATATTTATTCTTCCTAGCCAAGAACAAGGTATATTCTTCCATCTCATTATATCTTTTTCGATTTCCCTTAACAATGGTTTATACTTTTCATTATATAAGTCCTTTACATTCTTTGTTATGTTTATTCCTAAGTATTTTATTTTTTTTGTTGCAATTGTGAAGGGGATTGTTCTTTTGAGTTCATTCTCAATTGTTTCATTGTTGGCATATAGAAAGGCTATTGACTTCTGTATGTTAATTTTGTATCCTGCGACCTTACTGTATTGGCTTATTGTTTCTAGTAGTCTTTTTGTGGATTCTTTGGGGTTTTCGATGTATAGGATCATATCATCTGCAAAAAGTGATACCTTTACTTCTTCTTTTCCGATATGGATACCTTTTATTTCTTTGTCTTGTTTGATTGCTCTGGCTAGAACCTCTAGTACCACATTAAATAAGAGTGGAGAGAGTGGACAACCCTGTCTTGTTCCTGATTTAAGGGGGAAAGCCTTCAGTTTAGTGCCATTTAATATGATGTTAGCTGATGGTTTATCATATATGGCCTTTATCATGTTGAGATATTTTCCTTCTATACCCATTTTGTTGAGAGTCTTAAACATAAAATTGTGTTGTATTTTATCGAAAGCCTTTTCTGCGTCTATTGATAAGATCATGTGGTTTTTGTTCTTTGTTTTGTTGATATGGTGTATTACGTTAACCGTTTTTCGTATGTTGAACCATCCTTGAGATTCTGGGATGAATCCCACTTGATCATGATGTATTATCTTTTTAATATGTTGTTGTATTTGATTTGCTAGTATTTTGTTTAGTATTTTAGCATCTGTATTCATTAGAGATATTGGTCTGTAGTTTTCTTTTTTTGTGCCATCCTTGCCTGGTTTTGGTATGAGGGTTATGTTGGCCTCATAAAATGTGTTTGGAAGTATTGCTTCTTCTTCAATTTTTTGGAAGACTTTGAGTAGAATAGGAACCAAGTCTTCTTTGAATGTTTGATAAAATTCGCTGGTATAGCCGTCAGGGCCTGGACTTTTATTTTTGGGGAGGTTTTTAATGGTTTTTTCTATTTCTTCTCTACTGATAGGTCTGTTTAGGCTTTCTGCTTCTTCTTGACTCAGTCTAGGAAGGTTGTATTGTTCTAGGAATTTATCCATTTCTTCTAGGTTGTTGAATTTAGTGGCATAAAGTTTTTCATAGTATTCTACAATAATTCTTTGTATATCTACAGTGTCCGTGGTGATCTCTCCTCTTTCATTTTGGATTTTGTTTATATGAGTTCTTTCTCTTTTTTCCTTGGTAAGTCTTGCCAAGGGTTTGTCAATTTTGTTGATCTTTTCAAAAAACCAGCTCCTTGTTCTATTAATTTTTTCTATAGTTTTTCTGTTCTCTAATTCATTTATTTCTGCTCTGATTTTTATTATCTCCTTTCTTCGGCTGGTTTTGGGTTGTCTTTGTTCTTCTTTTTCTAGTTCCTTAAGGTGTGAAGTTAAGTGGTTCACTTGGGCTCTCTCTTGTTTGTTCATATATGCCTGAAGTGATATAAACTTCCCTCTTATCACTGCTTTTGCTGCATCCCATAGATTCTGATATGTCGTATTGTCATTTTCATTAGTCTGTATATATCTTTTGATCTCTGCACTTATTTCTTCTTTGACCCATTCATTTTTTAAAAGTATGTTGTTTAGTTTCCACATTTTTGTGGGATTTTTTCCCTCTCTTTTGCAGTTGAATTCTAGTTTCAAGGCTTTATGATCAGAAAATATGCTTGGTACAACTTCGATTTTTCTGAATTTGCTGATGTTGTTTTTGTGGCCCAACATATGGTCAATTCTTGAGAATGATCCATGTACACTGGAGAAAAATGTATACTCAGTCACTTTGGGATGAAATGTCCTGTAGATGTCTATCATATCCAGGTGCTCTAGTGTTTTGTTTAAGGCCACTATGTCTTTGTTGATTCTCTGTTTGGATGACCGATCTAGAGCTGTCAGCGGTGTATTGAGGTCTCCAAGTATGATTGTATTTTTGTCAGTTTTTGTTTTAAGGTCAATAAGTAGCTGTCTTATATATTTTGGTGCTCCTTGGTTTGGTGCATATATATTAAGAATTGTTATGTCTTCTTGATTCAGTGTCCCCTTAGCCATTATGAAATGGCCATTTTTGTCTCTGAGTACTTTTGCTGTCTTGTAGTCAGCATTATCAGATATGAGTATTGCTACGCCTGCTTTTTTTTGGATGTTATTTGCTTGGAGTATTGTTTTCCAGCCTTTCACTTTGAATTTGTTTTTATCCTTGTTACTTAGATGAGTCTCCTGTAGGCAGCATACAGTTGGATTTTCTTTTTTAATCCATTCTGCTACTCTGTGCCTTTTTATTGGTGAGTTTAATCTGTTTACATTTAGTGTAATTATTGACACTTGTGAGTTCCCTATTGCCATTTTATATCTTGCTTTCTGTTAGTTTTGTGTCTTGTTTGATCCTTCTCTTTCATTTTTCTATCTTTTGTTTTTATTTGGTTGTATTCCATACATCTTTCCTCTGTTGCTATCTTTTTATCTCATGTACTTCTGTGGTGGTTTTTTCAATGGTGGTTACCTTTGAGTAATGAAAAGGGTTCCTACCCTGTTCATTGTAGCAAACTATTTTGTGAGTACTTTTGCACTCCATTGTCCTTGTTACTGTTAATCTCCATCTTCTCCCCCCCCCTTTCTTTTTGTTGTTGTCACAGTTTAAATTTGGTTTTATTGTGTTCTTCTTGGAGCTTTTACTTGTGGCTCTGAAACATGGCCTTTTAAGTGGACCTTGCGCCAGGTAAAAGCCAGCATAGGCATGCAGCTTGGTATTTTCATGTACACCTGGACCTAACAGAGGCAGCCACAAACTCTGGATTGCTTGTAGCTCCAAGAAGGTTGCTGAGGGCTGGTCATGGGCAGTGTATCCCACTGGTCTGTGTCGGGTTCCTGCCAGGGAGGCCCAGGACTGGCACATCCAGGGGTGAGCTGTGAACAGCATTGGTTCAGAACCAAACGACCCTTGCTAGAGTGGTATCCTAAGGAAAGGTTCTTCACACCTGGCCCAGCGGAGGTGAGTTCCACTCTCTGTGATCAGCACCGGCACAGTGGCTCATGTGCATTAGATATGGTGGATCTTGAAAGTCAGCTGGCCTGGGTGCTGTATATCCTGCCCTGTGAGGCTAGATTCCACAGGGGGAAAGGAGAGAGGCTTGGAGCATGAACATTTAATATGTGGGTCCCTGTAAGTCTATTGTTGGATCTGGTCAAGGGGCTTAGACACCTTGAGGGGGGCACAGTCAGTCCCAGGAGAGGACTCTCTCAGTCTTCCTCCCTGAGACTAGGGTCTCACCAGCTGAAAGGACTTCTGCAGAGGGGACTGTCAGCCACATTCGGTCTGAACCTGCTGCTCACTTTGTTGGGGAGAAATAAAATTTGAGTATCCAGCAATAGCTGAGAGAATAGGTTCTGGAGTAGGGGCCAATTTCTCTGTACTGCGCTCCTGACCAAGAGACTCATGACATATGGGGTCCCCCTAATGTATTCACAACTTCTGCTGCCCTAACCCACCAAGCATGCAACCTGGAGGGATTGATTGGGTAAGGCCAGTCTGAGCTCACACTACAGTATTACTACAGAAGACTTTGTGGGAAGACCAGGTATTGGCAAGAGGAGGAGAAGAAACTGAAAAGTGGAGACAAATCTTACAGAGCTTGGGGATTTTATGAAGCTGCTGTCATCTCTAAGCAGGAGGAAGCTGATACTTATACAAAAGTTGGCCCCTCCCACACAACCCAGGCACAAAAAATGCAAAGACAAACAGCAAAAAGTGTAGTAGCTGCAGACAGGTAGCCCACAGCAGGTTACAAACAACGGCTGATGCCAACCCAAGAAGATCTAGAACCAACACGACTGGTAGTGGGTGGCAGACAGCACCAACTCTAGACTTGGCTATCTATACTAGCAGCACTCCCAAGGGTGGAGTCTAGCAGACACCAGACACTATGGAGAGTAAATACACCCAACAGGACAGATATTGCACAGTGTGTATGTAATGCACATGATCTAGGTTGACCCTTAGAGCCAGACAGCCTGAAAGAGATAAGCGTATCTGAGAAAGGACCAACTGCATGTAGTACTCACATACAATAAGAGGGAAAATAGCACCCTTAAGAAGCATTCCTTGAACAAGGAAAATAGGTGGCCTGGAGGTCAATACCACTGAGTACATCTTCTTCATAAAGTCACAACAAAAATTTTAAAGTCAGACAGTGCTACCTAATGCACAGAAAAAATGCGAAGACAGAACAATGTGACCCAAATTAATCAATAAGAGAAATCCCCAGAAAAGGAACTAAATGAGATGGAAGTAACAAAACTACCAGATTTTTAGGATGCTCAAGTATCTTAGAGCAACAATGAATGGACATAATAAGCACTTAAAAAAAGAAATAGCAAGCATTAAAAAGGACATTGAAATAACAAAAAAGAACAAGTCAGAAATGACAAATAAAATATCAGAAATGAAGGCTGCATTAGAAGGAATTAATAGCAGGCTGCATGAAGCAGATGATTGAATCAGTGATTTAGAGCAGTGGTCCCCAAACTTTTTTGGGCCATGGACCGGTTTAACGTCAGAAAATATTTTCATGGACCGGCCTTTAGAGTGGGACTGATAAATGTATCACTTGACCAAGGCAAGCGTCAAGAGTGAGTCTTAGACAGATGTAACAGAGGGAGTCTGGTCATTTTAAAAAATAAAACATTGTTCAGACTTAAATATGAATAAAACAAAAATAATGCCAGTTATTTATAATTTCTCTGCGGACTGGTAGCAAATGCCCCACAAACCGGTACCAGTCTGTGGCCTAGGGGTTGGGGACCACTGCCTTAAAGCATATCCACCATCCCTGTAAATGTTACCACTCTTATCTAGTTAATAAGCTCTAGTGATCATAGTGAGTTCTGCTGTCTGAGCAGAATTTTCTTCCAGTAAAGTGTTATATATTCTTGGGGCAAAGTGAGTTGCTGTTTTTACTGTGTTACTTTACCTGATGTTTTTCTGTTTTGCTTTTAAAATATGACCCATCGAAAAACAAGGTTAAATCTGCATTTTTAAAAGGGATTTCTAATAAATCTATCCAGAACATAGATTCACAAACAGGATTACACACTCATAAGATTCCTCTTCTCGATTAATGGAAGGATATCTGTTACTTATACTAGATGAATGATATAATACAAAATAATAGTCTGTTTTTACTCAACACTAGAAGTATGTTTTCTATCTACAAGTTTAATGTGAAGTGAAAACCAAGAATCAGTCATAGAGACTAAGACTCAAGAATCAAGCAAGTTGACAGATCAAGGAGCCAAATGTGTTTTATATACAAAGTTTAAATAATATTACCCCCACAGACAGAAACATTTGACGTTGCTTAAAAATCTGTCTTTATGCAGTAGGAATTGGCAGTCTGTGAAATATTAAAGGGACTTCATTTTTTCTCATTCCTGTAGCATGTGTCTTGACAGGTAACTAGTTTATAGGAAATATTCTGCACCTCAATCACATAAATTTAAATAAAGAGATGGCTAGTTTCAAAGGCAGTTAATAAACTTATTTTGAGAGCCAATAGGTAGCATCAGATCACAACCATCTTAGAATAAATACCTTATCTCTTTACAAAAGTACTATAACTAGAAGGTATGAGACTTGAAAAATTAAAAGTTAATTAATCACAGCATTTTTTTCAGTATCTTTTTTCATGTCATAAACAAGCATCACAGATTGTAATTTAGTTAAACAATAAACACTTTTTTTTATACAAAGACAGAGACAGAAAGGGAGAAAGATGAGAAACATCAATTCATAATTTTAAAACTTTTAGTTGTCCAGTGATTGCTTCTCATACGTGCCTTGACCAGGGGGTTCCAGCCTAGCCAGCGACCCCTTGCTGAAGTCATTGAACTTGAGTTCAAGCCAGCGACCTTGGACTTCAAGCCAGCGACCTTTGACTTCAAGCCAGATGACCTTGTCCTCAAGCTCTTTCAAACCAGATGAGATGACACTCAATCTGGCAACTTTGGGGTTTTAAAACCGGGACTTTAGAGTCCCAGTTTGATGTTCTATCCACTGCGACACCACCAGTCAAGGGACAATAAATAAATTTTATGTACTGCAAATGTTAGACAGTATTTTTAAAATTTTTACTCTGAATTTAAGATACCTCTGAATAATTTCTTCTTTTGGAGTAGACCTGTCTCTGCAATTCATCATGGTCTGGCTCCTATGTTAGTATCATCAGAGAGGTGCCCTAAGATGATATCAGTTCCTATTTCTCTGCTTGTTTGATAGCAGGTGGGGTTAAGGGTGATAAAGTCAAAGGAATTGCTATTAAGAAATAAGGTTAACATGTTCTCAAGTAAGACCTGTGTGTGGTCAAAGGTGGGATCACTTCCAAAATCCATCTGTGAGGGCTGATATTTTTTTCTTTTAATTTGAGGTCATTTTGTCCAACACTTTTTATCCTTGTAGATCGGTAATGGTTTTAATCTAAAAGTGACCCAATGCATAAAGTAGGGGTTTGCAGAGTGGGAACAGAGTCAAGCAAATCTCAGAGGAGTTGAAGGCTTTTGTGAGTGTGCCATTCTGTATAAATATTTACATGGAATATAAATAGTACATTCTCAAATACATGGAAGCTAGCAGAATGTTCTGGTTTCTCCACCAGCAACTCTCAATTACTCTGAGCCCCTAGAGAAGGTGGAGACTTCCCCAATTTCTCTCTCTCTCTCTCTCTCTCTCTCTCTCTTTCTTTATTTCCTGCCCACCTCCAGCCATGTGAGGTAACCTGTAGTATCAGTCACAATACACCTTAGAGCGGCTGGGAATAAGGGCAGAAGAGGGAGGGACCGTATGTACGTGCAGGACCAGGAGAGGAGAAGAGGGAAGGTCCCTGCAGTCCCACACACTGGCTCTGACAGTCCCTCCATGCGTCATACTCATCTTGCCCAGGGAGCAGTTTTAGACTCATCACCTTTGGGACAAAGGTGAGATCAGGAGGGAAAACCCAATCAGCTCACCACTGTTCCCACGTCGAAGTTATGAGTGTGATTCAGTGCTAAACTGTGTCTCACAGGATTGGGAAGGTGAGACTTTGAGGGGACTCGGGGCAATACATGTAGACACCTATTACCTATACTGTCCCCTCCCTGCAAAGATTACTGGAACAGAATCTCTTCCTTTAGTTGTCAGCTTGTTGGACAAGTGAAGCCCTCGTGACTCTAAAGCAGGGTGCCTGCCTTGATTGTATCACAAGGGCGTGGATACGGTCACAGTATTTCCACGTTGACCATCTGACTCAGGAGGATTGAGGGGCATCAGCACATACAGGGCAGCCCCACCAGACACACTCAGTTAGGGACACAGAACCCACAAGACCGAGCCTGGTTTCCCTGGACGCTGAGGTCCGCCTGGGCCTGTGCACTCACTGAACTCAGGCTGAATTAGCACCTCCTCCTCCAGCCACACCAGGGCTGAGAGCTGCTCCTCCCTCCCTCATGTTTACCTTCAGACAGGGAATGTAATCTTTAACATAGGAAACATAGGGAAAAAACTGAAAATGCTGAAGAAAATGGATGTATTTGCAAAAATAAACTTGTTCTCAGAACTAAAATACATGGCAAGTTGTGTCTGCAGGTGTGTCTGCATCTCTGGCCATCTTCCATCTGTGCCCATTCAAACTCAATTATTTTGTCCTTTAGACTTCAGATGAAGTCAGCGATGGGTGTGCTGCCCTTACTGGCTGGGGCTGTAGCCTGTCTTCCCACCCCTGAACCGCAGAGACAGAGAGGCCACTGTTCAGTCTGTGAAAACATTAAGGTCAGACTGCAGTTTCTGTCTCAGCGCCTGTGGGGGTGATGGCAGCACCCGCATGGCACAGCCTCTGCTGGTCTCTGGGCTGTGTGCTCTGTGCTGGCCTGGGGTGGGGGTGCTTTGTGCTGGCCTTGGGGGTGTGCTCTGTGCTGGCCTGGGTTGGGGGTGCTCTGTGCTGGCCTGGGGTGTGTGCTCTGTGCTGGCCTGGGGTGGGGGTGCTCTGTGCTGGCCTTGTGGGTGTGCTCCATTCAGGCCCAGCTCACCATCCATGTGTCTTCTCCTGGAGCCTCCACCACCTTCTCCCATCCTTTGGCTGGAAGTTCTGGTCTGTCTCAGAATCTTAGGGTCCTCTTTCTTCCTGTGCTATGTTGAAGTTTTACATACCTGGGTGGTTGACAGGAAAAAGTGGCAAGAGAAAGAAAGAGAGATAAGTAAGCAGGGTTCCCCCAAAACTGTGGAGCACAGAGGCTTGTTTTCCCAGGTTCTCACCAGAGACAGAGTTTTTCTGGGCAATTTAGGAGCTTTCACCCAGGTCATATCTGAGCTTCAGGGACGAGCAGCGTCTGGAGTGAAGAGGAAATGGTCCCATCAGTCCCCTTGCCCAGTCCTTTCTGCGTCATTTCCATCCTGTCCATGGCGCAGTGCTGAGACTCACCACCTTTCAGACAAAGCTGAGATCTAAGAAGGAAAACCATTCAGCTCACCACTGTGCTGCTGGTCATTTCCCAAGTTCTGACCTCCCACCCAATCTGCCCACTGTGGCTTCATTTCCAGGGTCCACACTTACCAGCCTTTACTTTTCTGCCTGAGTTCATGGCTGTCATCAGTGAGGGATGGCCAGCCATGGACCTGCTCCATCTTGGTGCCTTCAGAATCATGTGGTCTCTCTTTTTAAGAAAGGGCAGAAATGGATCTGGACAGCAAGTAGACTTTCTTTAGAAATAAATGGACAGTGTTTTCTTTTCTCATAGTCTTTGAAGTGCTGTGTTGGTCGGCAGGAAGTACTTTTGTTCTTCTCTCTGGATATTCTTTCTGACGAAGGTGGATGAACTTGGCTAAACAGACATGGGGACAAGCAGGTGGGCATGCTGACCTGGGTTCAGAGATGCACGGCTGGTGCTGTTTTACATTCAGGAGCCTCTCTCCCTGTGCGGTTCAATTCTGGCTGGTGAGCTGCTCCACCCAGGCCTTCCTAATATTGCCCATTCGTCCATCCTGCACGCAGTTGGTCTGAGCTGATTGCCAGTGAATGGGAGAGTCAGCAGACCTCTTGGGCACTTGGTGGAGCCACATGTCAGGGAAGCCTGGGGTCACCGAGGCACGGTGTGGGGAGGATAACCTGCAGTGGTTCCCTGGACCACATTATGGGGGACAAGGAACAAGTTGGTATCATTGGGTTGAGACACTTGAGAAATCTATTGTGGCATTTTGATGTTACTACCCAAACAGACAGTCTGATGGACAATTAGAATCTCCCTGGCTTGACCACTGAGTAAGTGTGAGACGTTTAATAATTAACTTTCCTTTCTCTCATTTTCAGTTAACCCTTTGCCATATAGTGTGTGTTAATTTCCCCACCAGCATTACCTTTCCCTTCGTGCAGCCATGCTGAAAGACAAGCAGGAACCATCTCTGGAAGGAGAGAGCATAGGAAGACAGTATTATTATTAACCTGGTTTTGAGCACCATTCTCCAAAGTACAGAGAGAACAATTATTAATCATCTCTTACCTTTGAAAGAGCCCAAGTTACATTGCTGCTGCTGTGATCTGCTGATAATTCAAAAGCACCCACTCTCCCAGATGACCCTGCTGTCCCTCTGATCATGGGGTGTCTTTGAATAGTGACACTCATGGGCAGTCTTCCTGTGACGGCCATGGAGACCCATCGAGGCGGAGGAAGGTCTTTTATATCCTTGATTAAATTACTCCTAGGTATTTGATTGTTTTTCAATGCAATTGTAAATGAGACTGTTCTCTTAGCTTCCTCTTCAATGGTTTATTATTTTTATATAAAATATAATTTATTTCTGGATATTTATTTTGTATTCTAATTTACTGAATTTATTTCTCAGTTCTAGTAGACTTTTGAAGAAATCTTTAGGGTTTTCTATATACAATATTATGTCATCAGCAAATAATGACAGTTTTAGTTCTTTCTTTTCAATCTGGATGCCTTTTATTTCTTCTTCTTGTTTGATTGCTGTGGCTAGGACTTCCAGCTAGTACAATACATTGTTGAATATGAATAGTGAAAGCAGATATCCCTGTCCTGTTACTGACCTTAGGAAAATGCTTTTAGCTTTTGCCTACTGAGTTTGATGTTGCCTGTGGGTTTGTATAGGCCTCCTTTTATGTTGAGAAATGTTTCCTCTACTCTCACGTGGCTGAGAGTGTTTATCATAAATGGGTGCTGAATTTTATTGTTTTTTTCTGCTTCTGCTAATATGTCATGTGGTTTTTCTCCTTCATTTGGTTTATATGGTGTATCACATTAATTGATTTGAGGATTTTGTACCCAGAATAGATCCTACTTGATCATGGTTATGAGCAATTTAATGTATTGCTGGACCTGGTTTGGTAATATTTGTTGAAGACTTTAGCATCTATGTTCATCAGAGATATTGGCCAGTGATTTTCTTTCTCTGAAATGTCTTTATCTGATTTTAGAATTAGGATAATGCTGGCCTAATAAAATGAGCTTGGGAGTCTTTCCTCCTCTTGGATATTTTACAATAGTTTAAGAAGGATAGGTGTTAATTCTTTGAATCTTAAGTAAAATGCTCTTCTGAAGCAATCCAGTCCAGGACTTCCTTGTTGGGATTTTTTTTTTTTATTGCTGTGTTTGTTACTGCTTCAATTTCATTAGTTTTAATCAGTCTGCTAAAATTTTCACTTCCTCCTGATTGAGTTTTTGAGGATTGTATGTCTCCAGCAATTTATCCATTTCATAAAGGTTTTTCTATTTGCTAATGTATGTTCGTAATATTTTTTTTTTACAATCTTGTGTATTTCTATAGAATCAGTTGTCACTTCTCCTCTTTCATTTCTAATTTAATTTATGTGGGTCCTCTCTTTTTTTCTGTCAATCATATCTTTTCAAAGAACCACTTCTTGTTTTCATTTATCTTTCGGGGTTTTTTTTTTTTTTGGACTTTATTTCATTTATTTTTGTTCTGATCTTTATTATTTTATTTATTCCACTCACCTTGGGCTTTATCTGGTTTTCTTTTACTTGTGTTTTTAAGGGCAAAGTTAGACTGTTGATTGAAATTTTTCTTCTTTCTTGAGGTATGCTTGTAATGCTATGAGTTTCCCTCTTAGGACTGCTTTTAGTGTTTCCCATAGATTTTGAATTGTTATGTTCTTATTTTCATTTGTTTAAAGGTATCTTTTGATTCCTTCCCTGAACTCATTGTTGACTCATTCATTCTTCAGTATCATGTTATTTAGCTTTCATGACTTTCTGTGCTTTTCTATTTTTTTTTTTGTAATTGATTTCTAGTTTCATACCTATTTGGTCAGAAAAGATACTGGATATGATTTCAATCTTCTTATTTTTATGAAGATTTATTTTATATTCTAACGTGGTCTAGTCTAGAAAATATTACATGTGCACTTGAAAAGAATTTATATTCTGCTGCTTTAGTGTAAAATGCTCTGTAGATATCAGTTAAATCCATGTGATCTGGTGTGTCATTTAAGATCCCTTTTTTGTTGTTAATTTTCTGTTTGAAAGATTTATCCATTGATGTCAATTGGATGTTAAAATCCCCTACTATGACTGTAGTATGATTAATTTTTTCACTCATGTCCATCAAGAATTGCTATATAAATTTAGGGGTTCCAATGTTGGGTCTATAAATTTTTGAAAGTGTTACATCTGCTTGCTGGATTGCTCTCCCTTTATCATTACATAGTGTTTTCTTTCTCTTCTTATAGCCTTTGTTTTAAAATCTATTTTGTCTAATCTAAGTATTGCTAACACAAATTTTTTTCTATTACATTTTGCATAAAATATCTTTTTCTATCTCTTTACAATTAATCTGTGGGCTTTTTTGTTTTGTTTTGTTTGTTGTGAGGTGAATTTCTTGTGGATAGCATATATAGGTCTTGTTTTCTTATCCACTTAGGTACCCTGTGTCCTTTGATTGGAGCATTTAAGCCATTTGCATTTAAAGTGATTATTTATAGGCACATATTATTGCCATGTTATTTTCTTAACTATATTCCTCTGTTTTGTTTTTTTTCTTCTTCTTAAAGAAGACCCTTTAACTTTTCTTGTATAAATGAAATTATTACATAATCACTAGCACATCTCCCCTGAAGGGTGGTGCCAGTGGATAGTGGTTGGAATAGCTTCTGTCTCAAAGGCACACAACATGGCCACTGATATCCCCTATGTCTGCCCAGACTTTTATTCCTCGGCCCAGGTAGCCTACTCTTCATCCGGGCACCAGCTCCACAAGGTAATGTAAGAAGGAATCCAGAGGGTGGAGTATTTTTTCTCCCAGGCTGACACTGTATGGTGGGGAATGCTCTACTCTGAAGGATGAGTTCTGTGGAATGGGAGAATGAGTCAGCACAGGGGTCCTGGCAGCTGTCCCTTCAGCTCTCTCCCCAGAACCACAAACCCCAGTCTCTTCTCACATGACTCTAGCCTGTTTTACTCTCCCTTCCCAAAGACACACTGTGAGTAGCTGTGAACGAGATTTTTTGTGTTGACTCTTTAAGAAGGCACCTGTGTATCTAGCACACTGCTGTCTCTCACTGGCAGACAGAATCCGCACTACTCTTTATAGCCAGATGTTATGTGGGTGCCTCTTACCGGCTCTGGTGCTCTAGGCTGGGGAGTCCACCTTGGAGTTGAGACTCTAAACTTCTGAGAGGGAAACCTCGCAGCTGAGATAGCCCTCTGGGATTTCAGCAGCCACCCATGAAAATGGGGCCAGCCCTTTTCACATCTGCTCTTTACCAGTCTCTATGTGATTTTTGTAAATCCTTGGTTATAAAACCTCTTCAGCTACTCATCAGCTGGTTATTCAGGCTAATTAGTCTATATTTTTGCTGTATTCCCAGTTTGGTTCTGGAAAGAGTGAGTGTAACATTTACCTTCTCCCACCATCTTGAATCTCTCACAATATCTTTCCTTCTAAGGAGGAATAACATTCCATTGTATGAATGGACCACATTGTGTATATCCACTAATCTATCAGTGGAAAATTGAGTTGCTCCCATGTTTTAGCTATTGTACATAACATTTCTGTGAACACAAGTATGAACATACTCTTCAAGACCCTGCCTTCAGTTCTTTGAGTAAACACCCAGAACGAAGGTTGCTGGATAACATGGTAGTTGTCTTTCTTATCTGAGGAATCTCCTCACTGTTGATTACAGCAACTACAGACTTGTACATTCCCTCCAGCACTGTACAAAGGACTTAGTTTGATTTTCTTTGTAAGAGTGGACATACAAAGGTAAATAATGCCATATTTCTGGACTTAATGTTTCTGGGATCTGTAGTCTCAGATCAGCGTGTGAGCTAAAGTTCTCTACGAATTGTCCACAGGTTCTCAGAGCCAAAGGAGCTATCCTACTGGGAGCAATGCGAGGTTTCCTGGGCCGCATCAGGGGAATGAAAGTATGGTGGAAGTCATGCAGCTGTAATCTCATTACCATGTCATGAAAAGTGTAGTCTCCATATGTGTGGCTGATTTTAGAAGATGTCTCCCTCCATTTTCTTCTTAATGGAACTGCAGTTCTGTTCAGACATCCAACCAGATGAATGCTTTCTGGCTGCCTGAATAGCCTCTGCCAGCCTCCGGCCCCTTGGGCAGATGATCCACACTGGCTGGGGTGCAGGAGAGGGTGGATAAAGGCCTTTGGATATGTTGACAATGCTATCAGCCATTAAGGTTTTTAGGCATGAGTATATCTATCTATATTTCTGTAGACATATCTATTTTTTTTGTCTTATTTCTCACAATTCTGGATGTGGAGTAGTTCAAGATTAAGGCACTGGCGGATCCATTGTCTGATTAGGGTCTGTTATCTACTTGTAGATAATCGCCCTCCTGCTGTGTTTCCACAGCGTGATTTACATATGTGTGTGTACATATATGTGTGCGCATATGTGCATATGTTTGTGTGTGTGTATTTATGTGTGTGTGTGTGTATAAATTATTTTTAAATGAGAGGAGGGGATAGAGTGAGACAGACCCTCACAGGTGCCACCACGACAAGGATACACCTGGAAAACCTTGTTTGGGGACAAGGCTTAAATCAATTGAGCCACTGGCTGGGAGGAGTTGACAGAGAGAAGGAGGAGTGGGAGGCGAAGAGAAGGAGATTTTCACTTCTCATTTGTGCCCTGACTGGGGATCAAACCAGATGTCCGCATGCCAGGTTGACACTCTATCCACTGAGCTAACCAGCCAGGGCTATCATTTATATATATATATATTTTAAAGAGCATTCTTTGATTTGATATTTGAAATGATATTTGAGATGTGTCTTTTTTATTAAATTTATTAGGGTGGCATTGGTTAATAAGATTATATAGGATTCAAGTGTAGATTTGTATAACAGATGACCTTTATGTTGCATTTTGTGCCCACAACCCCAAATCAAACCCCAATATTCAATTATTATATATTTGGGCCCCTTTAGCATTTATTACCAACTTTTCTTTGACAACTATCATTCTGTTGTCTCCGTTTACGAGTTTCAGTTTTATATCCCACACATGAGTGCAATCTTATGGCTTTTCTGACTCACTTATTTTGCTTAGCACAATATTCTCAAGGCCCATCCATGTTGCTGCAAAAAGCAGTATTTCATCTTTTCTTCTGCCTTGAGGGCATCTTGAGAGCACAGGTAGAATTTAGATAGACAAAGATGGTGCGAAGTTTGCTTCAGGTACAGAGAGTGGGCACACAGCCTGGAGGCTGAGAAATGAAGATGAGACAGGAGCACAAGCCTCGCAGAGGCCTGCGAGTGAGGGGACAAGAAAGGAAAATAGTAGACCCATCATGGAGGGGACAGGGCAGGGGAGATAGAAAACCCTCCATACAGAAATCAGAAAAGCTGCCCAGTTCCCTCCACCCAGCCTCCCATGTCACCCCTGCCCAGTTCCCTCCACCCAGTATCCCCTGTCCCCCTGCCCTGTGTCTTCCAACTAGCATCACCTGTCCCCAATGACCTGTCCACCCTGCCCTGATACCCCTGCCCTGTTACACCCATCCAGTTCCCTTTTCCAGTTTCACCTACCTTGTCCCACCTACCCTGTCCCTCTGCCCTGTCCCCCTTGTCCTGACCCCAGCCCTGTAACCCCTGCCCAGACCCTGCTATCCAGTTCCTCCCATCTGACCCCCTGCCCTGTTTCCTAGCCTTGTTCCGTCACCAGCATCCCGTGTCCCCCTGCCCAGTTTTCCCCCACCCTGTTCCCCCTGCCCTATGCCCCCTACCCTGTCCCTTTTGCCCGGATCCCTGCCCTATCCGCCCTGCCATATCCCACCTTCCCTGTCTCCCGTGCCCAGTCCCCGCTGCCCTGTTCCCTCCACCCAGCATCCCCTGTCCCCTCTGCCCTGTTCCCTCCACCCAGCATCCCCTGTCCCCTCTGCCCTGTTCCCTCCACCCAGCATCCCCTGTCCCCTCTGCCCTGTTCCCTCCACCCAACATCCCCTGTCCCCTCTGCCCTGTTCCCTCCACACAGCATCCCTTGTCCCCTCTTCCCTGTTTCCTACACGCAGCATCCCCTGTCCCCTCTGCCATGTTCCCTCCACCCAGCATCCCCTGTCCCCTCTGCCCTGTTCCCTCCACCCAGCATCCCCTGTCCCCTCTGCCATGTTCCCTCCACCCAGCATCCCCTGTCCCCAATGCCCGGTTCCCTCCACCGGACATCCCCTGTCCCCCTGCCCTGTTCCCTCCACCCAGGATCCCCTGTCCCCCTGCCCTGTTCCCTCCACCCAGCATCCCCTGTCCCCCTGCCCGGTTCCCCCTGCCCTGTCCCCTCTGCCCTGTTCCCTCCACCCAGCATCCCCTGTCCCCTCTGCCCTGTTCCCTCCACCCAGCATCCCCTGTTCCCCCTGCCCTGTTCCCTCCACCCAGCATCCCCTGTCCCCTCTGCCATGTTCCCTCCACCCAGCATCCCCTGTCCCCTCTGCCTTGTTCTCTCCACGCAGCATCCCCTGTCCCCTCTGCCCTGTTCCCTCCACCCAGCATCCCCTGTCCCCTCTGCCTTGTTCCCTCCACCCAGCATCCTCTGTCCTCCTGCCCTGTTCCCTTTGACTTGTCCCCCCTACCCTGTCCCCCATGCCCAGATCCCTGCCCTATCCCCCCTTCCCTGTCCTCTCTGCCCTGTCCCCCTGTCCTATCCCTCTTTCCCTGTCCCCCCTGCTCAGTTCCCTCCACCCAAAATCCCCTGTCCTACTGCCCTGTTCCCTCCACCCAGCATCCCCTGTCCCCCTGCCTGTTCCCTCCACCCAACATCCCCTGTCCCCTCTGCCCTGTTCCCTCCACCCAGCATCCCCTGAACCCCTGCCCTGTTCCCTCCACCCACCATCCCCTGGCCCCTCTGCCATGTTCCCTCCACCCAGCATCCCCTGTCCCCTCTGCCTTGTTCCCTCCACCCAGCATCCTCTGTCCTCCTGCCCTGTTCCCTTTGACCTGTCCCCCCCTACCCTGTCCCCCATGCCCAGATCCCTGCCCTATCCCCCCTTCCCTGTCCTCTATGCCCTGTCCCCCTGTCCTATCCCTCTTTCCCTGTCCCCCCTGCCCAGTTCCCTCCACCCAAAATCCCCTGTCCTCCTGCCCTGTTCTCTCCACCCAGCATCCCCTGTCCCCTCTGCCCTGTTCCCTCAACCCAACATCCCCTGTCCCCCTGCCTGTTCCCTCCACCCAGGATCCCCTGTCCCCCTGCCCTGTTCCCTCCACCCAGCATCCCCTGTCCCCCTGCCCTGTTCCCTCCATCCAGCATCCCCTGTCCCTCTGCACTGTTCCCTCCACCCAGCATCCCCTGTCCCCTCTGCCCTGTTCCCTCCACCCAGCATCCCCTGTCCCCTCTGCCCTGTTCCCTCCACCCAGCATCCCCTGTCCCCCTACCCTGTTCCCTCCACCCAGCATCCCCTGTCCCCAATGCCCTGTTTCCTTTATGGAGGGTCCCCAGTTCACCCTTCCCTGTTTTCTCCATGGAGGGCCCCGTCCCCTCACTCACTAACCTCTGAGAAGCGTGTGTTCCAGTCTCTCATCTTTTCTCAGCCCCCAGGCTGCGTGCCCACTCTCCGTACCTGAATCACGTTTCTCACCATCTTCATCTGTCTAAATCTTACCTGTGCTCTCCAGACACATCTCAAATATCATTGCAGGTGTCAAATCACAGAATGATCTTTAAAAAATATTAACCAGATCACCTGACCAATGGAGAGAGTGGTGATCTAGGACGATGAGGCCCAAGTTCAAAACCCCGAGGTCTCTGGCTTGAGCACTGGAGCACCGGCTTGAGTGGGGGCTCACCACCTCAGCGCGGGCATGCTGAGTGCGAGGTCATCAGTGTGATCCCAAGGTTGCCGGTGAACAAGGGGTCACTACTGGGCTTAACCTCTCCCCTGACCCCCTCAAGGCGTGTATGAGAAGCAATCAATAAACAACTAAAGTGAAACAACTACCAGGTGATGCTTCTTATCTCTCTCTTTCCCTCACTCCTCTCTCTTCTTTCTCTCTCTCTCTCTCTCTCTCTCTCTTTATATGTTTATATATTAACCAGATCATGTCATTCTCACGCTTAAAATCATTGTTCCGAGAGTGCTGTCAACTCACCCTCCCCTACACTCCTGCCTGTCCTGCTCTCCCTGCCCTGGGCTCTTGTCTTTGGTGGTGACTTCCCCAGTGCTGAATGTGGGCAGCTCTGTCTAAATGCTAGGTCTGAGCGTAAATAGTACAAGAACTTGGGGAGCCCTTCCCTGAACCTGCTGGAGAGTCACCGTGCAGAGGCCCCAACACAAACCTGTGGGGTAAAATGTGGCAATAGGTCACAGAGGTATGACAGGTCACAGAGGTAGGACGGGTCACAAAGGTAAGACAGGTCACAGAGGTAAAGTAGGGACAGCCCTCGGTCAGCCAGGTTGGACAAGGTACCAGGTGTTCTCAGCAGTGGGAAGGGGCAGGAGAAGGGGTCAAAGATGCTGTAGGAAGGACTCAACCCTTGTCCTGTCTTTGAGGCTGGAGGAAGGGAATGTGAGCCAAGGGGTGCGAGTGGACTCTGAAGCCAGGAATGGCTTCGGCAGGGCCACAGAAGGAAGCTGTCCCTTAAGGAGTGGATTCTGCAAGATGCCGTGAGCAGGAAATGGGGCCTCCAGGAGCCATCAGGGAAGAGTCAGCCCGATGAACCCCCCTGAGGTTACTGACCCACACTACCTGTGACCACACACTGTTGTGTGGGCCTCCCTGTTTGAGGTCATTTGTTAGGGCAGCAATAGAAAACCAGTAGAACCGCATCACTCCCTACTCACATCACCTGAGTCTGTTTACTCCATGGGTCTTAGTATCTTCTGGAGTCCAGTGTTGTTCCTGTGCACCTGTCTGTGTCCCAGCCCCGTCAGCACCAGAGCAGTAGTGTGCGGAGGCCTCGGCCCAGGAGCCAGGTCCAGAGCCCCACGGAGACGGGGGCGGAGGACACACACTGATGAATGAGCTCAAAACTGTGCAACTCTATTAAATAACACAGTAATTGTGACTACAGATTGTGGTGGTGTTTGTAAAAGGTGGAAAGAAACAGATGATATCTATGGTCACTTTTGAATGATTCTATGCTGTGGTTGTTATAGACAGTTCTAAAGTCTACAGAAGTTTTTAAAGCTATTTTATGTTTGCTGTCTGCTTTAAAGGGAGAAGGTACATTGATGAACTGTTTCTGTTAGTACTAATACTGACACATTTCTTACCTGCAATGTTCTTTTTCAAAGGCTGTTTATTTAATAAGCAGCACAATCTAGAATGGAATTTACGTTTCAATTGGAATCCAAATGCGATCAGACACTGTTTCTGATAGGACAGTAGCTGAACGTTTTGAATTGTGTGTGTTAAACGTGAAAGAAACAATGTGATATATTGACAATGTATTTCAACAATTCATTATACATGTCACTGAAAACCCACTTGATTACAGTGTAATATTATTCAGGAAATTGCTGCAATTCTGGCAAAGTATGTAAGTTATGTATGCAGTGAAAACGTAATGTTTTCTAAATAACCGAAATGGTATTCTGACAGGGAAAGACAAAGAAAGTCTAGTGAGTTTACATTAGTTGAAAGGATATATATTATGAAAAATGAACTGATCTTATACAAGTTCTTTCCAAAAGTAAACTAACATTTATTTTAAACATAACCATTTCATTCAGTTTGTGAGCCTAAGCACACACGGTATAGGTATATTATTGTGTAAAAAGCTGAGTCCTATTTCAATTCCTAATGCTGCTTTACCTCATAAGCAGAAAACTGTGTAAGTCTTGTAAATACTACAGTGAATTTGCAACCAAACATACATATGAGTGACACTATCTCAGAAAACTTGTAACTCATCTTAGGAGAAACCGCATACAAAGAATAACTAAATGAGCCGTGTAATAAAGCATTAAGAAGTGTGTTGAAAGAATATATCTTCAGAAGTATGAACTGATTTTTACAAGTTCTTTTGAGAAGTAAACGAACAGTTATTTTAAACATAACCATTTCATTCAGTTTGAGAGGCTAAGCACACACAGTATAGGTACATTACTGTGTAACAAAACTGAGTCCTATTTCAATTCCTAACGCTGCTGTACCTGAAGGGCAGACAACTGTGTAAGTTTTGTAAATACTACAATAAATTTACAACCAAAAATACACATAAGTGACACTATCTCATATAACTAGAAACTCATGTTAGCAGAAACCCGCATAAAAAAATAAGTAAATGAGTTGTGTAATAAAGCAATAAGAATTGTGTTGAAAGGATATATGTTCTGAAGTATGAACTGATCTTATACAAGTTTTTTTGAAAAGTAAACTAAAATTTATTTTAAACATAACCATTTCATTATACGGGCATTAGGAATTGGGATAGGGCTCAGTTTTGTTTCACAGTAATGTAGTTATACCAGAAGAGCAGACAACTGTGTAAGTCTTGTAAATACTACATTAAATTTGCAACCAAACATACACATGAGTGACACTACCTCATAAAAATTGAAAATCATGTTAGCAGAAACCTGCATACAAAGAATAACTAAATGAGCCATGTAATAAAGCATTAAGAATTGTGTTGAAAGGATATATGTTCTGAAGAATGAACTGATCTTATACAAGTTCTTTTCTTCTTCGTATCTTGGCATTTCCTAGATGTTATATCATTGATGGTTTTTATTCTGTTACCTGGGTCTGTCCCAGGCTGGTTACATTAATAAAGTGGCAGCTGGCTGGGCAGGAAATAGATTTTCCTAGGCTTTCCAGCTCAGGGTTCATAAACCTAGATATTAGGTGAATTTCTTGCTTTCTGGGAGGAAGCTGAATCTTTTTCTTCAAATTTTGGCTGTATTCCTCCTTCGTGGGAGTTTTCTTTGATTCTGGTCAACATCTGGTAAAATAGGTTATACAGCAACATGGATGGAGCAGGGGGATCCCTTATGTGCCTATGATAAAATCTTAGGCAAAGATGGTGGGCTTGAACTAGGGCAGAAGTAAAAGTGATAAATGGTTGGATTTTGAATACTTTCAAGGTTAGAGCCAGTAATTTGACAAAGGGTTGTTAAAGTTAAGTATAAACAGGCTTCTCAGGATTCATCTGCCTTCATATACCTCAGAGCT
The DNA here is from genome assembly GCF_036850995.1 of Saccopteryx leptura. Classification (NCBI taxonomy): domain Eukaryota; kingdom Metazoa; phylum Chordata; class Mammalia; order Chiroptera; family Emballonuridae; genus Saccopteryx; species Saccopteryx leptura. The sequence continues at coordinate 2,388,007 of NW_027095702.1, forward strand.
GGGATTCCAGAGGGGCCATAAATGACTTAAGAGAACTTTTCACATCTTGAAACTAGAAACAAGAGTTTAAATGTCACATGAGAATCTAATTATGGGAGCTAAAGTGTTAGTTCTCCAACCTAAACCTGCAGCGAAGATTTCTTTATTTTTGGAGTCATCTCCCTTTCTATAATCTCTGGGTTTGACTATCTCCCAATTCCAGTTGGCATTAGTGCCAGTTCTTTCTCTCATCTTACATTCATTACCTGTGGATGTTTCAGCCTTCTCCTAACCTTCCCTTACAGTTGTCCAGAAGAAATGATGGTGGCTGTGTGTGGGGCAGGTGTGTGTGTGTGTGTGTGTGTGTGTGTGTGTGAAGGGGGGAGAATGAAAGACAGTTGAAAGCAAGCACTGTCTGTACTCTATTCACAAACTTGACTCTAAGATAACTGAAAACCTAATATGAAATAAACACTTTAAGAAATACAAATACTGTTAGTGGTAAACTACTTTATTGGTAGGACTAACAAAGTACTAATAGATGAAAAGAAGCAGCAACCATTTGGGGCAAGTAGAGTTTCTGCTTTCATTCTAAGATGGGCTTCATTTTCGCTTTTAAAAAACTGCGGGCTATACTGCTGTTATCCAGGAGCTGTAAAAAACTTGGGTAAAGTTCTTCTCTTTCTATGTCTTTTTTCCCCCCTCATCCATAAAATCATAGCCTTCCTATTGCCTCCTGATCTTAAGTGTCTCAGAAAATGTAAAACCTCATTTAACCAATATTTGATGACTACTGGAAAACAGTATGCTTGATGTTGGGAGAAATACCACGCAGTACAAGCTACAGGAAACAAGTCCCTGTCCTTCTAGAGCAAGAAATTCGCATGAAACAGACCAGCCTGAATCCAGTTCTCAGTCAGTACAATCTCCTGTGTGTTGTCTTTAACTATCAAGCACATAAACTGCTGCAACTGTAGTGAACAATCACCAGCTAATTCATACGGTGCCATGCTAAGGCGGAAAATGCAGAATTCCCTCATATTTTCACTTTTAAAGAAGTGAAATTAAGGAAAGTTTATTTGGGTTTGCTACCTGCTGTGTATTCAGAGCGGATTCCCTTACCTGCCCCTGGCAACACTAACCTAATCTCACTTTCTCCGCAGGACAATCCACCCACCCTAATCTTGCTCTGGGTCTAGAGGTCATGGACTACGGCCATTGGCCAATGGGCTCGTTCCTTCTCCGCTGCGGGGTGGGACCTCGAACCTAAACCTTGGAAACCCGCCCCCCCCCCCGGACGTGCCATGCGTACTTGCCTGTTGCCATGCGGCGCGAGCCGTTTTCTCCAGCGTGTGGCGCCCTCAGGCGGAAGCGGGGCCTCAGTGTGGCCTCGAGGTCTTAGCGCCGGCCATGGAGCCGCAGGGAAAGGCGCGAACGTCCAGGTGCCCAGTCGCTCGGCCGGAGGCCTGGAGGTCTCAGACGCTGGACGAGTGGGAGCAGCGGGAAAGCGGCAGAGCGCCCGCGGTGGCGGACCCGGGCGAGGAGGCGGACGGCGCCAGTGCCGACGGGCTGTGGGAGCTGCCGGTGGAGCCGGCTGAGCGGAGGCCCGAGTGCAGCCGCTGCAGGTGACCGCGGGGCGGAGCGCGGGGACTGGGGCCGGTCGGCTTTCGGAGGAGGCTGCGGCGACCCGGCCCCGAGGAGCGCTGGCTCTGGCGTCTCAGCGCCTGGGGTGGCGGGTCGGATTGCTGACCTTGTAATCACTGTGAAATACTTGTCACAGCTTTTTAGGAAGAAGCCGGCAATTTAGGTTCGTTATTATTTAGCCTCACTTCCTGCAAGACTCAGCGTGTCATGTGAATCGCAGACCTAAGTTCGGCTCTCAAGAAACTTAAGGGTCTGATGGGGAAGCAAGGCTTAATAACAGTAGTGCTTGTAATAGTTCACACTTGTTCGCATAAGTGACAGTTATCTCACAAAAAAACCAAAGTGAATGAGAAGATAGAGACAATCCAAATGGCTATGACAGTAGTTAAGATTGTATTCAGAGGTCGGTCCGGGGAATGCAGGTATGGATTAAACAGACAAGGTCTCTACCCTTCTTGGGACACTTAAGGTCTAATGAAGAGACGATTTATTAAGCAGGCAAGGCCACCAGCCGCTAAGGTTATTGGATGCTCGCAATGTGCGGATTGTTTACTTTTCAGGATTACCCCATTGTGCTGGTGCACTAAAGGATTGAAGGGCTGCTTTCCCTGCTTGTTTGAATTTTTTTGCTATTCAGATGTACTGTTTTCTTTATTTCCTGGGTGTTCAGGATTCTTTGGTTACTGAAGGTCTCCATCTATCACCTGTGTCACTGTTGCCCTTCACAGTTATAACCATTAGTGCCTCTGCTTCCACTCCTCCGCATCACTACAGTTTGTCATCAGATCCTACACTGTTGTGCAATGATTCTTGCTAAAGTCACCGGTAATCTCCATGATATGAAACCCAATGGATCCTTTTCTGTTCACTTTTTACCAGATCTCTTGGCAGCATTTTGTAGTTGAATACTCACTTCTTGAAACACTCTTTCTCTGGCTTCTGTTTGATTAACTGACTTCTCTTCCCTTGTCTTCTTTGCCTGTTCTACTCAAACTGTAAATGTTGGGCTTCTTCATGTCTTGATCCTAGATTCTCTTCTCTTCTAACTCCATGCACTTCATACAAGTGATCCGACCAGTTTCCATGAGTAAGTTATTACCAATATCTCTAGCCTACCAGTGTTTAACCTTTTACATCTCATGGCACACACAAACTAATTACTAAAATTCTGTGGCATACCAAAAAATATATTTTTTACTGATCTGATAAAAAAAATAGGTATAATTTTCACTGATTTATAACAGATGGCAATTGTATTGGCTGTTGTCATTTTTTTCATTTGACAAAATGTGAGATATTGCATGTTTTAGAAATTCTGGTGGCACGCTGGTTGAAAATTGCTGCTCTGGCCCATACCTTTCTCCTGAATACCAGATCTATGCCTTCCTTTACCCAGTGTTTAATGAGTGCTTTGCTAATCAATTGTAATACAGTGGCATCTGTGTCCATATGGAGTGTTTATTCAGGTTGTTAGTGGTTACAATAATAAACCAGTAAACAAGAAACCAAATAGTTAATTATGATTTTAAAAAAACCCTTGCAATGAAGGAAAGAGTTGCTGTGATAGAAAATAGCAAGAAGGTGTCAGGGAAGATTTTTCAGGAGAGAGCACTTATGTTGAAATTTGAAAGGAGAATCCAGACAGGAGGAAAGTGTTACCAGGAAGGGAACAGGACAGACTGATGGAAGGTCTGTGCCACTTGAGGACTTGGAGTTTTCTACTTTGGACATTTTGATCTTTTCCCAGGGCTGGATTGTAAGACCTCAGAGAAGGAATCTTGAATGTAAGGAAATTTTTATATTTTCTACGTGTACTATGTATAATAGTCAATAAACTTTTGAGGATGATTAATAATTCATGTCAAAGAAGGGACTGTATACAGTCTATGAACAGAAGGGGTGTTGAATACGATTTATTGAAACAAGTTTTCTAACAGTATTTAGCTTAAAAATCCTGAAAGAAAAGTGTTTCAAATATAAATCCAGGGCTAGGCTATCATGCTAGCTTTATCATGCCGTTTTTAGTCTGTTTAAAACTGCTAATTATAAGTGTGGAGTAAACCTTAAAAAAATTAGTCTCCTATGTTTAGCAATGATTTATAATTTTTCTGATCTGCTTTCCTCTTTTAATAGACTTTATTTTTTAGAGCAGTTTTAGATTTACAACAAAATGGAAGTGCAAGTTACAGAGATTTCTCATATAGGCTTTGCTCCTACCCAAGCATAGTTTCTTCATTATCAACATTTCCCACCAGAGTGGCACATTTATCACAGCTGATGACATACAATGATACATTTTTATCACTCAAAATTCATGGTTTACATTCAGGTGAACTCTTGGTGTTGTGTATATTTTAAATGTGACCAAATTTCTAATAATATATACGTACCATTGTAGTATCATACAGAGTATTTTTATGTCATAAAACTCCTTTGTTTTGTATTTTTATCCTTCCATACCCCTAACCTGATCTGCTTTTAAAAAAATAAAAATGACTTGCTAGGGTTTATCTTGTTTTCTGTTACACTTAGTTGATATTTTAGGGTTACGATGTGTGCCAACATTTCTGCACTTTGCTTTTCCTAGTAAAATTTTCTACCTTTTAAAAGCTCTTCTCCCTATTGGCATGCTGTGCATTTTCTTTGTTTTAATTGGTTAGAATACAATTCTAGAAATATCTTCTATTAGTTACTATCAATAAAATATAAACTAATTGATGTTATCGATAAAATTAGGTGATAGTTGTCCTGGCTGCATGGCTTGGTTGGTTAGAGCATTGTCCTGAAGCACAGAAGTTGCTGGTTCTATTCCCAGTCAGGGCACATGCGGGAATTAATTGATTGTCCCCTCCTCCTCCTCCCCCTTAAAAATTAATAAATTTTTTTTAAAAATTAGGTGAATGTCAATAAAATATAATCTAATTGATGGCCCTTTATATTTCATTTCATTAGGCTGTTAGGGTTTTATTAGTCTCCTTAGTGACCTTTATATTTATGTATAATAATATTAAAAACTAAAAAGTACCTTAGATTTGAGTGATCAGTAAGTCACAATTATTTGGCCATTTATTTGAAACAATATTCATTTCTCTAAACATCTTATTATAATTGTCACAGCCTGGGTTGTTCCAAAATATGATTTTGTTCAGGAAGTTCAAAGTCAATTTAACTTCTCAGCAGAACATGCTCTTTAGAAATACAACTGTATTAAACATGAATGAAATATTCTTTAAAAGATCTCAAGTTAATTTGTTACTGCAAGATACAGCTTTTATGAAAAGTGTGTTTAGTTGGAAGGAACAGCACGTACAGAAGTGCAGTGTCTAGAGTATAATGTACTTGGAGAGGTTGGAGGAAATGAGGTGAGAGAGGAGGCTACACAGATTGGTTGTTACAGTGGAAGGGGCCAGATAAGCTTTGTTGAGTGGTTTGAGCCTAATGCACTAGAACCCAACATATCAGCCACTAAAGTATTTTTATATGTGATAGGGGAGGGGTGACAAGTTTTACTTCTATGGATGTTAGCTATTAATTTATTCTCTATTTATTTAAAATGCCATCTGGAAGGTGATAACAGTGGTGAAAGGCTTAAGTAGGAAGAGTTAGGGCCTCGTTCCAGTCAAGTAGCTAGTCATCTTAAGTATACCTTTATATTCTGTGGCTATTGCTAAGAGCCTGAGGACAAAAGGTAGAAGTACTTGCAAATTACTGGTAATAAGAATAATGGAATAATGTCTAAAGACAGAATATATATTTTAAATCTGTCTGAGGGAGGGAAACAGGAAGGAGAGCACACACACGAACTGACACAGCTAGACCTTGAGACAGAGATTTTTCTCTCCAGTGTTTTCTACTTAAAAGTACAAAATTATAAGGATTATAATAAACACACCAATGTATTTAGTACTCATTTATTGAGCACGGATCATTTGCAGCTGACCTATCAGGCCTAAGTATTTTATGTACGATATTCCTTGTAACTTTATTCTAGAGTTGATATTATTAAATGATGAGGGGTCAAGGTAACAAGTAAGTAGCAGAATTGGGTCTCCAGCTCCAGCGCATTTGGTTCCCAGCTCATGCAAGCACTTGACCTTGCTCCACACTTAACGCTTGCTGAAGAAAACTTAGGCTTTATTTTGCAAGTAGTTGTAGTCACCAGTTGAAGTGGAGCCACTAAGCCTACAAGAGTAGCTCTGATTTTTATCCTCTTGAAGCTGAAGTATGTTTATGTACGGCCAAGAGTCACGGCTGTCGTCACCATCCACATGCAGGTCCTCATTGAATTCAGGCAGATAGTAAAGAAATAGTGGAGCCAAAAATGGTGGGCCATTCCTTAATTCAAGTCTTATACTGGCCGTCAAACAAACACACAGGGAAAACAGTTCATTTTCTCTCAGAGCTCACAAAGCTACTGACACATTCTCTGGTCTACAACCAGGACAGTCTTCTCCGGTTCTTCCTAGAATCAAAGGCCTCACCAGTCCCAAAGCCCTCACCTCTGGTTCCCCATCTGCCAACATGGTTTCTTACTCTCTGCAAAACGGGCTTCTCTCTCTCCCTGCCATCTTGGCTTCTCTCTCTTCAGCACTCTGCCTTCTCTGAGCTCTCACTCTGCAAAAATGGCCTCTCTCTCTCTTCTCCTCTACTTTTCAAACTATTTTGGTGGGAAAACCTCTCCTCCAGCAAACATTAGCAAGACAGTGGCCCTTTCCAAGCAGGAAAGTAATTTGCAGTTTCACAGATCACATAGGGGGCGCTACCCAGCGCCATTTTTTAACACTGAAAGTGAGCAAACTCAAAAATATACAAATTTTACAAACTCATTTGCCCAGCAGTTTACTTCAAGCTTAATAACAAGTTGCCTGAACTTTAGTGTTCTCTAGCTCATCTTTTAAAACAGTGACATATAATTGGAGTACATTATGTAAGTTTAAGGTTTATAATGTTGATTTGATGCATTTATATTTTGCAATATAGTTAACACTGGTAGTGTTAGCTATCTTTCCATAATTATGAATTCTTTTTTTTTTGAGGTGAGATGTAAGATCTAGTGTCTCATAATTTAGAAATATACAGTATTGACTATAATAACCATGCTGTGCATTAGATCTCCAGAACTTACTGATTTTCTAATTTTAAGTTTTTAAACATCTAGGTCCCTTATTCCACTTCTTAACCTTTCCCTTATTGTTGTTCAAATAAGTTTGTAAATATGATATATATGTTTTCTCACTTATAGTTTGCATTGGGTGTGGGGGACAGGCTATGTAAGCAGGCAGGGTCATTACAGCCTAAGGCTTAGTTTTAAGAGTAAGCCTTTCCCACACTAAGTGACTTTGTATCAGAGACTTCCTTGTTTGTATATTGGATGAAAGGTTTTGATTTTTACACTATAAAAAGGGGCAGAGGAGCCCATGCTGTAGGAGAGCAGAGAAAGGCCATGTGGAGGAGAGGAGAAGCAGCCAAGAAGGCGGAGTGCTGAAGGAGAAGCCAGTTTGTGCAGAGAGAAGGAGATGGGAAACAGAGTTTGTAAAGGCAGTATCCACGGCCACCATCACATCAGCCTGGCCCATGCAAGTTCACATTGGATTCGGACAGTCTTTAAAGAAACAGCGGAGCCAAGAACTGGTGGGCCATCATCTTTAATCCTAGTTTGCACCCTGTGGGCAAGTAAAAACACACACTGGACTCCAAAACCCACTCATTCTGTGCTCACAAACCTACTGACTTATCTGAGTTTGCTAGAATCAAAGGTTTCTAGCTCACCAGACTTATTCACCTCTGTTCCCCATCTCCTTCTTTCTCTCTGCACAAACTCTACACAAACTGGCTTCTCACTCAACACTCCACAATCTTGGCTGATTCTCCTGGCCTCTTCCACGTGGCCTTTCTGTAACTCTCCAACCTGCTCTCTGCTCTAATGCTAATCTCAGGAACCAAGAGAGCAAGCTCCCAGTCTGCCCCAGTTTATAGTGCAGAAATCAAAGCCTTTAATCCAATATACAAAATAGGGAAGTCTCTAATACAAAGTCACTTATCTGAGGCATGATGGCATTGTACCACCCCACATCAAAAAGGGTGGGAAAGGCTTAGTCCTAAAACCAAGCCCCAGGCTACAAGGATCCTGCCTGCTCACAGCCCACCCCCAACACACATTAATATAATCATGCCCATCCCAAGCAAGAAGGGTAACCAATACTATCACCTGGGCAACAGGCTTCCATGTGGGCAGTGCCGTTTTTAACAAAGTGACCATAATATAATTTTTCTGCCCAATGGAGGTGAATAAGGCTGGTGAGGTAGAAACCTTTGATTCTAGGAAACTCAGATAAGTCAGTGGGTTTGGGAGCCCTGAATGGAAAGGGAAGTGTTTTCCCACTGTGTGTATTTTTTGCCCACCAGGTGTGAGCTAGGATTAAAAACTAATGGCCCATCAGTTTCTTGGCTCTGTTGTTTCACTACTGTCTATCCGAATTAAATGCAAACCTGCATGGGCCAGGTGGCTGTGATGGTGGCTGTGGCTACTGGCTTTACACTTATTCTTTAAGGCTTGGGTATTCTGGAGACAAAAGTGATTAGGATGAAATCATGAGAGAGGGAAGGAAGGAAGACTGTGGATGTTTAAGAAGAATGCAGGCAAATTAGACTAAACAGTAAAAAGAGTGGAGAATGTAAAGCCAGGAGCTGCCATCATGGCCATTCACATGCAGGTTCCCATTAGATTCGGGCAGATGGTAAAGAAATGGCGGAGTCGGAGGATGGTGGGCCATCCTATTTATTGGTGTCTCACCAAGACATGCAAACCACAAAAGAAGACAAGGGAAAAGCAGAAAACCAGCTTTTCCCATGAAGGGCAAGGGATCAGGGAAGCCCCTGCAATCGTGATAGCAGGAACTGTGTGAGCAGGTTCCTGGTCTGTCCCACTTTCTAGAGTAGAAAATGAAAAACCCTTAATCCAATATACAAAGAAGGAAGTCTCTGATACAAAGTCATTTATCTGAGGCATAATTGGATTCCTCATAAGAGTGCACCACCCCCTATCATGTCACGGGTGTGGGGAAAAGCTTAGTATTAAAACTAAGCCTTAGGCTATAAGGACCCTGCCTGCTTACAGCCTGTCCCCACATCCAATACAAAGCATAAGCAAGCAAACATAAATATCATATTTGCAAACTTATTTGACCCACAGTAGTTAATCTTTCACAGGGGAAAGTTAACAGGTATTAGTGACTTACACTAGCCAGTTGTAATGTTCCTTCTTCTGTACACTACATATGACTCCTCCAAATTCTGAGTTCTTGTCTTCTTAAGTCAAATACCAGAATTTCTCACTTCAGTA